>NW_013667893.1:91515-98925 GCF_000517525.1 Limulus polyphemus | reverse complement strand
AACAAACAAACAAACAAACATCTGAGTATAAGCGATAACAAATTCTCTAGACTGACTAGTTGGTTATGATATATATATATATAATTTTAAGTAAACTATCTAAAAATATACAAAAATATGTGGCTTTGAAGTCAACTCGAGTCAACTAGTACTAGGTGAATTATCATTTCTAAATAGAACAGGAATAACAGGGTCGTTAAAGTGGAGAGTTGTATTCCAGTCGTAACAGTAAAAAAAAACTCTAGGTACACTACATATTTGTTCGAAGAAGTTCATTATCAAGTGTGTTAAAAAAAGAATACAAGAAAAACTTCAGTTCTATGATTCCAAGTTGCACATATTTGTTCGAAGAAGTTCATTATCAAGTGTGTTAAAAAAAGAATACAAGAAAAACTTCAGTTCTATGATTCCAATTCACACATTTGTTCAAAGAAGTTCATTATCAAGTGTGTTAAAAAAAGAATACAAGAAAAACTTCAGTTCTATGATTCCAAGTTCACACATTTGTTCGAAGAAGTTCATTATCAAGTGTGTTAAAAAAAGAATACAAGAAAAACTTCAGTTCTATGATTCCAAGTTGCAAATATAATAAGCCACGCTAATCCTGAGTGGAAGCATGGCTTGTATAAGGCATATTGGGAGTTTCTCACTCAATAAAAGTTGTCTCAATTCTTAGTACTTTGTTTTTATTTGTTTGTTTGTAGTTTACCACAAAGCTGCACAATGGGCTATCTGTGCTCTGCCCACCACGGGTATCGAAACCCGGTTTCTATCATTATAAGTCCGTAGACATACTTCTTTTTTTATAAAGCTTTCTTTCTTAGAGACACAGTGTACAAAACTCTATTATTGGGGATTTTACTTGATTCCTGCAGAAAGTGTGTTAATTATATGTTGTTGTCTTCAAATTCAACTAATGCTTCTTATTCTTATGAGAGTATATATCCTACATTATCGCACTTGTAACTTGATACTTAACCGATTAAAAAACAATTCCTAATAGGAGTTATTGTTATGGCCGAGTAATGGCAGTATAATAGGAAAAGCTGCAGTGAAATATTATGCGCTGTAGAATTTTAAACTCTTAAATCTTTACCGTTGCGGTTTCTTTGGACAAGTTTTCTATTTTAATATGAAAGATATTTTGATGAAAAATACAACGACCAAGCGAAGACTACACGTGGTCGGTATATTGTGCAACTTAATGGAAATTTATTTAACATTTAGCGCGAAAGTATTTTGGTTAAATTATTTTTTAGTATGCTTGTAATTTTCTTACTTTGTCATCAACATTAAAACAACTGGGTCTGTAAAGCTGTACAGAGAAGACGAGAAAGTTTGTTTCACTTCAGTACTTTAATTTACCTCGTATTGCTAAGGATGAAGCTTACCCTGATTAATACTAATAATTACACCAATCAATTAATTTTGCTAATTGATTTAGCCAGAAAGAACTGTTAGCTTTTTCTTACATAGTTTCATTAACATGGCGATTAACCAAACAGTATTTGTATAGCCAAATGTATAACTTTTAAGTGTGGCTTGAATGAGCTATTTACCTTTATTTTATATTGATTAATTATTCACACAGCGTCATCCAATTTTAATTCAATGTAATTAGTGATGTATGTTATTTTTATGTAATGACATAGCACAGCACCAAACACACATCCAGTAGTTTCCATTCTGCAGTTACTATGGTTTTATGTAATGACACAGCACCAAACACAGGTCCAGTAGTTTCCATTCTGCAGTTACTATGGTTTTATGTAATGACACAGCACCAAACACGCATCCAGTAGTTTCCATTCTGTAGTTACCATGGTTTTATGTAATGACACAGCACCAAACACAGGTCCAGTAGTTTCCATTCTGCAGTTACTATGGTTTTATGTAATGACACAGCACCAAACACGCATCCAGTAGTTTCGACCTTGTAATCACTAAGATTATCTGTATTAGTATACAGCACAAAAAATACACACGTCCATTCATTTCGGTTCTCTTTTTGTCCTAAATCACGACAAGAAGGTTTCTTTTCCCTCCATATACTAGGTTTATAATGCTAGAGGACTTATAAAACTAACATCTAGCATTCAATCTTTACGATGGACACAGAATAAATAACCCATTCAGCAACTTTGTAATGAACAACAAACAAACAAAAGTTATGCGTTTTATCGAGTAAAGCATACTGAACCAGGATTTCCTAAAGTCAAATTTAAACCTTGATTGTTACTAACATCATTTAAACAATTTTAAATAATTAAAAAAAATTGGTATTTACGAAAGCTAAGTGTATATATATATACTGGGTGATTGTGAAGGTCGTTTCGCAGTTCAGTTCGTTGTATCTCTCAAACGGCATGACATCGGAGATAAACTTGCACAAAAAAGTTAAAGGTATCATGCGAATGCAAATACCATAATTATCACATTTTTGTTTGAGTTGGCGAGTAAAAATATCTTAAGGTAAATATAATATGAACCGGTAAATCCGGAAAGAATAGCTAATGCTAACCAGTTGTTAAATCAGGCTAACAGTTTAAACAAGTTATGTTACTGCTAACCAGCTCAAACAAGTTCTGTTAATGCTAACCAGTTTTTGAATCAAGCTCGTTAGTTCATACGAGTTCTGTAAATGCTAACCAGTTGTTGAATCAAGTTCATCAGTTCATACGAGTTCTGTAAATGCTAACCAGTTGGTGAATGAGTTCTTTTAATGCTATCGAGTCGTTGAATCAAGCTAACTAGTTCTAACAAGTTATGTTAACCAGTTATCAAATGAAGCTAACCAGTTCAAACAAGTTCAGCTAATGCTAACCAGTTATCAAATCAAATAAGTTCTGTTAATGCTAACCAGTTGTTGAATCAAGCTCATCAGTTCATACGAGCACTGTTAATGCTAACCAGTTGTTGAGTCAAGTTCATCAGTTCATACGAGTTCTGTTGACACTATCCGGTTGTTAAATTAAGCTCATCAGTTCATAGAGTTATATAATGTTAACCAGTTGTTAAATCAAGCTCATCAGCTCAAACAAGTTGTGTTACTGCTGTCCAGTTGTTGAATCAAGTTAACCAGTTCAAACAAGTTCTATTAATGCTAACCGGCTATCAAATCAAGCTAACCAGTTCAAACAAGTTCTGTTAATGCTAACCAGTTGCTAAATTAAGCTAACCAGGTCAAAAATATTCCAGTTTTGCTGACCACTTGTTCACTAAAGATAATCAGCTCAAAAATTTCCATTATTGATGACCAGTAAATAAATCAAGTTAATCAGTTTAAAAATTATATTGTTGCCGAGCAGTTATTAAGTGATGTTAATCAGTTCAAAATATTCGTTATTGAAGACAATTATGTATTATTTTGTCGAGCCTGAGGTAATCAGCGATCATGAATATTACTGCTCTGATAAGTTATTATTTTCAAGTATATATGTAGATTTTATTTTACAAAAATATAATATTCATGAATTTCCATTGTTGTGATTTTCTCTGGATAATGTTCCCCAACATTGCAACACAATGTTGTATGATGGAAACCTAGTATGACCCTACATTCAAGATTGTAGTGAAAACTGGGATAGTCTTTGTTATGTATGAAATCCTTTTCCAAGGTGGCAAAGCGTGATTATAATTAGTTATACTTTTTATAGGATTAGGCCTGTTTATTTTTTAACACTACATTCTTTGACTAGCCTCTTAGGTATTTTCAAGAATTGGTAGAGTATACAATAATAGTATTATTTCAACCACACTGTATTCACCATATGCATTACCGAAGACTCGTTTCGCTCAGCTCAGGGCTAATCTTATGACATATATATATACTTAATTATGATCAAGATTTTGCAGCTTGGAGTAAGAGGTTCACACCATAAAAACTGTTGCTGTAACAAATGGTTTATTTAAATAGTGTTCCGACCACTACTGTGTATGTGTGTTGTATTCTAGACGACCCTGATGAGCTCTGAATTGAGCGAAACGCGTCATCGGCAAGGTAATGAATAAAACGGACATAGTATGGTCGGAATGCTATTATTATACACTATTATAATTCTTAAAAAATCACTAATGGTCTAGATAAAGAATTCAGTGATAAAAAGTAAAATAGGCCTACACTAATATCTTGTGGAATGTTCCTTGTTCAACAACAGTACGACACAATGTTAAACGATGGAAATCTAATGTGACCCTATATGACTTTCCTTGATACTTATTGTTGAATTAAAATTTTATAATGTTAGAGCAACACTTATATTTATAGCTATGAATAATATATAAAGGGAGCATACCTTTATAAACAGGACAATATCGACTGTCTGTTTCTTACTAAATACAATTCTACATAATAGGCTATCTGTACTCTGCCAACCGCGGGTATCGATATCCATTTTTGACCGTTGTAAGTTTGTTTGTTTGTTTGGAATTAAGAACAAAGCTACACAATGGGCTATCTGTACTCTACCCACCACGGGTATCGAAACCCGGTTTCTAGCGTTGTAAGTTCGCAGACATACCGCTGTGCCACTGGGGGGGGGGGCGTTGTAAGCCGTCAGACTTAACGCTGAGCCACCGGCAGGCGAACAGTGTATTAAAAACCTAAGATTTTTGTACAAATTAAAAAACAGTGTTTTAACCTTGTTATGGAGGCTATAGCGCTGACTACAAGTGATACGTTTTACTTCTAAGTGCACGGTTGTAGTGTCTGTCATGTTTTTATATTTTTATTTTTGGCTGTAAATGTAGACAACTAACACATATAGCTCTCCAACCTACACGTGGACCTTATATGACACCTAACACATATAGCTCTCCAACATACACGTGGACCATATATGACACCTTACACATATATCTCTCTAACCTACACGAGGACCTTATATGACACCTAACACATATAGCTCTCTAACATACACGTGGACGTTATATGACACCTTACACATATATCTCTCTAACATACACGTGGATCATATATGACACCTAACATATATAGCTCTCTAACCTACACGTGGACCATATATGACACCTAACACATATATCTCTCTAACATACACGTGGATCATATATGACACCTAACACATATAGCTCTCCAACCTACACATGGACGTTATATGACACCTAACACATATAGCTCTCCAACCTACACGTGGACGTTATATGACACCTAACACATATAACTCTCTAACATACACGTGGACCATATATGACACCTAACACATATAGCTCTCTAACCTACACGTGGACCATATATGACACCTAATACATATAGCTCTCTAACATACACGTGGACCATATATGACACCTAACACATATAGCTCTCTAACCTACACGTGGACCATATATGACACCTAATACATATAGCTCTCTAACATACACGTGGACCATATATGACACCTAACACATATAGCTCTCTAACCTACACGTGGACCATATATATGACACCTAACACATATAGCTCTCTAACATACACGTGGACCATATATGATACCTAAGACATCCGAGTATGGATAATCTACTGCAAACAGTTTGACATTTTGTCTCTGAGAAAATTAAACATGGTAAAAAATGATGAATTAAAAGTACATCGTTTCTCTTTTTCTTATATAAGATTTAATTGTTAGAGGCAGTTTTTCTTTCAATATGTACAGTTGCTGTGTAAGCTATTCTGCTCTTTTAAATATTATAGATTCATACTATACTTTCGTAAGAACTTGTAAGAAGAACATGCAGTCATGGGTAGCGAGAAACACAGTTCATGTGTTTCTGTTTAATTATCAAATATTAAAAAAAACAATATAAAACCTTCGCTGTTGGTAAAAAGCAAGCAGATCACATATTCTACTAATAAAATGTTGATGTGTTTGGAGCTTCAAGACGTTTGTATTATATACAATTGTTTATATTTATATTACTATTGTCTTTACACAAAGTTTCACGCTTCTTTCTTAGTTTCTATTAGAGATTAGTTATAGACGTACAGTTACTTTCAAGTTTGTATTTAAATATATATATATATATTTGTCATATAATACAAACTATAAAAATATTAATTTGTCTCATTCCTAAGCTTGATATTTTTAGTTATTCTAGTCCATATCTATTATAGGGTAACAGTCTGAGGTGACGTCATCACTTACACAATCTTGCTAACTTAGTAAATTATGTAACACTCTTCATGAAGAAGAGGGCTAATTCTCGCTGAGAGAATGTGAAATTGTATGTGTGCATATTCCCTATGGTAAATAAGCTCCTCTCTAACATATATCTCTATGTGTGTATAATGCATGTTCAATGCTTTACTTGAATTACTTATGTACAGAACATGTGAATTATGTCAGGAATGGATGGAATTATCTTCTTAATCGTAATCGGAAATAAAATAAACATTACTTCAATAAAGAAGTTTGTACAAGTTATGAATAATGAAAAACGCTGAAAATGTAGTTTTAGCTCTATATCAATGCTTATTTGCCACTAAACAGCTCCAAACCAAACTTGAAGTAACCATCATTTATTCTTCGTCAGGAAAAAAAATGCTAGTTGTTTATCTAAGTTCTATATGGCCCTGTTTTGTTTTCTGCTGATTCTACATTTCTGTCATACTTCTTCATACCCGTTGGAAAGTATCATCCTACTGTTCCTGAAACATAAATCTCATAAGCAGGGCCTTCATGAAACTTATTTCTTGTCAGGGATAAAACAAAAGAACTAATATTCCAAACTTCATGTATTTCAAACCCATTTCACAATAGAACTAGAAAAAACAACAACATGCTTTGTTTCCGGTTACCCGATCGACCCTAATTAAAAACGCCATTCGATTAATTTTTGTGTTCACTAAATTATTGCACCAATCTGCTACAAATTGTACAACATGAAGGTCATAATAAACCACGTCGCTGATGCATTAGTTGGTGTGGTCAACGCTCACAGCCAATTATAGCTGAGCTTCCATTCAGGCAGTGTCAAACATTTCATCATGGCGGTCATCTTTTACAAATGCCTACATATTTCACTAAAAAAAAGACATTGACACAGTTTACTGGAACAGTCAAATACTTATTCAGTCATACCATTCTAAACTAGATTTGAATAATTATGATCAGACATCAACACATGTTGATCTGGGCGAAGTTTCAATGGACATTGGGATAGACCAATTAATAGACATGCTCGGTGTCAAATCAATTGAATTTCACTGTAGGCCTAAACCAAAATGCTCCGCGGATATTGAAAGTACCAGTAGGGCAAAGGATACAGTGACAAAATCCAGTCAGCCCAATACTCCGCTTACCTACCCTATTTTCGAGGAAGTAAAAAAAGAGAGAAAGGACAATCTACCTACCCCTTTTTTCAGCATGTAATAGAAAACAAAGCACTGTTTTTCTAGGCCTTAGTGAAAGTATC
>NW_013667893.1:81354-90607 GCF_000517525.1 Limulus polyphemus | reverse complement strand
ATCATAAGAAAAGGCTAGAGAGCAGCTTTATGAATTAAAAAACATACAGTGTTCTTTGTAGAAATGGTTTTATAAACCAAAGTTATAAAAGTTACGTAATAACACAACCTGCGTTCAGATGTCTTTATTTACAAGAACTGATACACGCATAATTATTACACTCTGATAAACATACTTATTCAACACTGGGGAAATTATATGCTTTAATGTTTTAAAATCGAACACTACCGTGGACTCATTGTCTGTTTACGTGTGTTTATCTTACTTTTTCTTACAATTTTTTGTTTGCGCCGCATCATACTTCCTCACATAGTCCTGTCATAAAAACAGGACTATGCACCGCACTGTGTTCTTTCACCTAGCCTTCTTATAGAGACAGGGTACTGTACTTCCTTACACAGCCTTGTCATAAAGACAGAGGTATGCGCCATATTGTGCTTCCTTACGTAGTCCTGTCATAAAGACAGAGGTATGCACCATATTGTGCTTCCTTACGTAGTCCTGTCATAAAGACAGAGGTATGCACCATATTGTGCTTCCTTACGTAGTCCTGTCATAAACAACAGAGGTATGCACCATATTGTGCTTCCTTACGTAGTCCTGTCATAAAGACAGAGGTATGCACCATATTGTGCTTCCTTACGTAGTCCTGTCATAAAGACAGAGTTATGCACCATATTGTGTTTCTTCACCCAGTCTTCTCAATCTTCTTTGAAGTAAGTATTAAACAGAATCTCGAATTGAAAAAATAAATAAAATAGATTTGATATTCTTTCTCTGCTTTATAATATAAGAATATACTTGCATGAAATACCCGCACCCTACTACAGGTTCAAAGCCCTCTTTATGATTGATTATCCCAAATTGTTTATTCGGCTATCTCAAGAGGGGTCTGTATCCTAAAATAAGCCCCTTAGGACACCCGCTTGTCTTATTTGAGCACGGTGCCACATTTGATCTCACTATCTTATGAGCTGGGTATGAGCCCTGTTTCAAACATGGAATCCCCCCCCCCTAGGATCCTGAGGAGAACCAGTAACACAAGTCCAATGCCAGATTCGTATATCATGGACCCTGTAAACCTACTCCCAGATTCTCAACATGTCTGGGTGACCTTTGTGGGGGGCGCGTTTTATCCCATTATGGTACCTCTATGTTTGGGGGCTATACCATATAGTAAAACTACCCCCGAACCACCCCAAGTTCGCTTGTCAAGCTTTGTCCTAGTAGCTCAAAAAAACAACAACAAAAACTGTGGGAGGAGTTTGCAGGGAAACAAATTCACAAACATACAATGTGAATTAATGTAGTATATCTATCAAGAACTGAACACAATAACCTAAACTGCTGTAGTAAGGCAAATAATAATGTCAATTTTTATTTTAATAGTAGCGTTTTAGGTTTCCATCGCTTGTAAGCTGGTAATTCTATAGTTTCGATGACTTAAGAGCTACTTAAGCCCCAAGATAATTTAACAGTAAGTTTGAGGACTTATAACGCTATAAGTCGGAGCTCGATACCTGATAGCCCATTGTACAGCTTTTTGTTTAAGGACAACAAACGTTATTTGAAAAGATAAAATTATAATTTTATATATATTTTTTTTAAATTGTGTAAGTAACAATTAACTTCTTAAAAGACTTAATGTCGAAAATCATGGTGCTTATTATATCTTAGATTACTGTTTCAAGCATCTAAAACTTGTCTCTCACAGCAACCCATTTTTCAGTTATAAGATATTAAAGTTAGCTTCGTGTAAACAAGAATTCCATATTTTTTTCAGCCACAAGAATTGTTTGTCGTTATCTCCCCATTTCATGTCTGATATTTAATTCCAAATGGAATAAAACACATATTTTGAAGTTGTTTTCTTCATACAGCCTTTACGGTTATAGTTTTTATTTCTATTGTTTATTGCGTAAATTATAGCTTGAAGCGCGTCACAAAAACGTGTCCCTTAATAAACTGTCAATGATGAACTTTGAAAATGTCAGCTGCTACTTCTATACTGTTTCCGGCGCCAAGATTAATTTTAACTTACACAATATAAAAGTAAACATTTCACAACTAACTTTTACTTGAGTCTGTAAAACACTTTTACTTACTGATTATTAGTCGCGGAAAAGAAGTAAAAAGGCTTAAAATCCATAATAATTTCAGTGGAGGTACACATTGAAATATTTTCAAAACGTTTATAAATCAGTGAGCATCTAGCGAAATTGACAATTTATCACATCTAGTTAAATAAGTGGAGGTGAGGGAGAGAAATATTCACGAGCACGAGATACAGGTTAAACTTCAACATCTCGTGAGGGATCTGATTTACCTGGTGAAGTTCCAGTTAATTTATTATTATTTGCTGTTCGTGAACCAGTTCAGGAGTCGTTAGGGTTTAGCCCGTTTGAGTTGGTGTTTGGTCATTCAGTGCGTGGTCCTTTGAAATTGCTGAAGGAACAATGGATGGAAGACGACCAGAAAAAAATGCATTTATTGAATTAGTTTGTTTGTTTGTTTTTAATTATGCACAAAGCTACACAAGGGCTATCTGTGCTCTGCCCACCACGGGTATCGAAACCCGGTTTCTAGCGTTGTAAGTCCGCAGACATACCGCTGTGCCACTGGGGGGCTTTATTGGATTACACTTACAAGTTTCGGTCCAGTCTCTTACGTGCTTGTGAATTGGCTCGAGAAAATTTGAAGGCATCCCAAACCAGAATGAAAAACATTTATGACCGTAAGGTTGAACAACGTAAATTCCGTTCTGGTAACATAGTTCTGGCATTGTTACCCAATATAGGACTTCTTCTTCTTCCGTAGCTTTTTTCCCGTATCTATACGGGGTCGCTATTTTCGGTTTTTGCAGGGTTTTTACGGCCGGATGCCCTTCCTGACGCCAACCATCCCCTAATTTAGCAGTGTAAGACTAGAGGGAAGGCTGCTAGTCATCACCACCCACCGCCAACTCTTGGGCTACTCTTTTACTAACGAATAGTGGGATTGACCGTCACATTATAACGCCCCCACGGCTGAAAGGGCGAGCATGTTTGGTGGGATGGGGGCGCGAACCCGCGACCCGCAGATTGCGAGTCGAGCGTCTTACCCACCTGGCCATGCCAGGCCCCGTTACCCACTATAGGACATTCACTCAAAAAAAAAGAAAAACAGAGAGAGAGAGAGAAAAAAAAGAAAGAAGAAATAAATAAACGAAAACAAAACAAAACACATAAGAATGTTAAATTGCAGTTTATCACTGCGATAATATTGTTTGAAGATAATCCATGTCATAAGGATTGATAACATCTGTGCCAATGTACTTTCACGTACTATGTAATTTTGTGATCATGTGGTTATTTGTATTAATTGTGTTATATACTGTTATGGTAATTGAAGTTTTGTAATCCTTTGAATAATGTATTATATATAATGTATTGTTGTCAATGTATTATATATAATGTATTGTTGTCAATGTATATATATATATAATATCAATATTTTGAGCTATCTCGCTGGCTATTTGCAAGCCATTTTCTTCCTTGAGCCATCAAACATATAAACAAAATTACAAATATAGCTTGGCAATGCGTAAGTTACTCTAGGAGTTTATCAGGTAATAACAAAGAAACATCAGCTAAAAACAAAATAAATATACACAATACATACATCAGACCCGTTATAGAATACGCATGCCCAGCATGGATGAATGTTGTTTGTACCCATACACGTACAAGGAAAATTACAAAAATACGGAACTCACTCCTAACGTCAGCGTTCAGAGTACTGAGATCAACATCACCAACCTTCCTACACAAATATGCTAATATACAACTATGACCTGACAGACTCATTCATAGAACCTTAAAATCAGGGCCTGATTAGGGTATGTGGAGGCACTTTCAAATATAAGAAATAGAAAAACTTTATTGTATCAAAAATAAACTTTCGAATATAAGAAATAAATATATAAATCGAACATCGCAATATTCATGAATAATGTTAACAAAATATTTGTGGATGTTCTATTTTTGTGGGGCCCTGAGGCAGCTGCCTCATGGTTAATCCGGCACTACTTAAAGTGTTTTCAGAATAATCTGTATAAAAACGAGTTTCTACGTGAAATAGACCGCTACCACATACATGATGGAACTAAGTACCTTCCCTGTTAAATACCTACATTAAATATAAGTACAAACCACCTACAACTAGCAGGTATATCATGTCATTACAATAAAATATTATGAGTATATTAAAAGGGTTTTTATATGTAAATACACTTCTAGTAAATCCAACTATTAAATAGTGTGTGATTACCTATGAAACTGTTCGTGAATGTGCAGGACTTTCATGCAAACCTAACATAAATGAAGTGATACTAATACATTAAATGGTTACGATGTTATATACATGGACATGGCTCAAGGAAAAGGGTCAGAAGGAGTACTTGGATGAAATCCAAATCCAAATAGTGATTCTCAAGTGGTAATGACTTTAACATTTTCCTGGAGAATAATCAAGATACGTGAAATAAAAATGAAACCACCGTACAGGAGGGGGGAAGAGGTCATCGTTGTACCCGAGACCCGAGTTCATTGACCAAAACACCCATACAGGACTACAGTTTTGTTTCACCATCAGAGTTGAAAAGACAAAGCGGTCAGAATGCGAACCTTACTGTACAGAATACAACTACCCTGTTGATTATGGTACCCAAGATTCAGTTCAAAAATAAATGCTGCACGTATGTAAAATCGTTGACTCCAACTGCACTTCCAGTATCCCGGGGTGAATATAACTGGCTGAATTATTTACACAGATTGGTGGGTCACTTTGTGCGTAGGTTTCTTTTCTCTGGCGTTTTTCTTATTCCCTTGAAAATGTTAGCTTTTTTTTTGTCCTGATGAGATTCGCTACGTGCATGTTTTGTGAAATCATTGTCTATACTGTTTTACTTTTCATCAGAAAAATGAAGGCTAATAATTTCTAACTAAAATGAAAATACTCTCAAAACAAGAAATATTAATTAAAATTTTCAATTTTGTTTATGTTTTACGTTTAAAGCATCTATCAACTCTCTCTCTAGACCGGTTTTTTTCTGCCAGTAAAAGATGTAAATAACACCAAAATCCGGACTAGTTTACGGACAAAGGGGCTACCATTAGCCGGATATATCACTCCCCCCTCCCCGAATTCTAAAGTGAAATCCTGCTTAATCATAAAAACACACACTCTTAAGTAACTAACACAAAAAAGTTATATACTGTAAGCAAACAGTAATCATAAGACATTATTTGTAAAAACACACACTCTTCAGTAACTAACACAAACAAGTTATATACTGTAAGCAAACAGTAATCATAAGACATTATTTTTAGTAAGGTTTCCTCGCCAGTCTGGATGTTTTCGGCCATAATTCTGCTTTGCTTGATTTACATTATATGGTATACATCCTTGAAAAACAGGGAGTGGTAGCAAGAAAAACTTTAATTATGTTAAGCTCGTCAAAACTGAAAATATTTTGGAAAACTATGAAAGAAACACAATTTCACAGAAGTTTCAAAATTATAAAAAAAATTACACTTACATAAGTATAGTTTAAATAAGCGTTTGAAAAAATTTCAAAACAGTATGCAAGTATGCATATAAACTATGCATATATATGCGGTAACATAATCTTCGGTATGAATTCATGTGGTCTTTTTTATGAAAAGTTCATATAAATAAGCAAAATCCATTAATCCAGAACTTCAGTTTAAACTCTGTGTGATCTTTAGTCAAATATTCCGTATCATCACCCTAGGCTAGCTGGTAAGACATGATATAGCAAACAAAAGCAGTTTCCAGCTGTTAAAGTTTTGTTTCTTAATATGTGTTCATATATTTTATATAAAAATTCCGAAAGCCAGAGATAAAAATAACATCAGTGCTAGGAGTAACTGTAAATTGGTCTTCAAGCCTATTTCACAAAAATTAAAACAACCAAACTTTTGGATATCGTTCACATTCAACTTATCTTGTAAATTACTGTTTTTATTCAAGTAAATTATTTGAACTAAAATAGTTCATATAAAATAATGATGATAAGCATTTTGAAAAAAGAAATCATTGATCTTCACGTTTGACCGAAGCCTAAAATTTCCACAGCAACACGTTAAGGACAAATTTGAATTTATTTTTAAATATGACAAGCTTCCAACCAACCCGTTTATGTAAATACCAGTTGGTAAGTCTGCTTCTTAGAAAATTACTTGAAATTTTGTTTGCGGATATTACAGGTTTTCTAGAAAATAAGGCTTACATCAAGATAAAATTCGAGCAAAGGCGACACCATATTTGTATATTTACCTTGTAATTCTTGCGAAGTGTTATTTATAATGCAACAGCGATAACGAAAAGTTGCTATTATGTAGAGTGCTTGGTTAACATTGTATGCTTAAAGATATATCCTGGTAACACTTTTCACAATATGTTCAAATACTCGCAACAAACTGGTGCTTAATACATTACATTCTTAAGCTACAGAAATCTTTACTCAATTTAAGAGTGTTTTGTTTTATAGCTGGTTTCATATTTCATATCGGGACGATCACAAGTATTGCATGGTAATACCGTCGTACTTAAAATATATCAGGTGTTTATTTCACATTCTGGCTTCGAAAGATTAATATTTCTTGTTCACCTAAAATTCTGGAAATTTTTCACTCACACGTGCATGCGAGCGTGAGTGTTTAACGTAAGAGAATCAGTTATGGTATGCAGTTCATTTTTTTAGTGATCTAATTACTCATTGTCATGGTTCAATCTCTTTAAATGTTCTTTAACCATCTCTCATGGAAGATATCTGTGGAAGACTATGTAGTACTGTAGTTACGTCATCTGTTTAGAGGACTAATAGTACCTAGAGGCCAAGTCCTCCATATTTTTACTTTGGGAATGACTATGATGTAAGAATCGCATTTGCTTTGAGAGAGATGACGCTATTATGTTTTGTATATAATGGACAGCTCTCCCATCTGAGGTAGAATATGACGTCATCTCCGCCCATCTCAAAAAACTATATAAGGCTACTCCCACTGTCCTTAATTTTTACCTACTAACCAGAGGGAAGGCAATCAGTCGGCAGCACCCTTCCACCCACCATTCAGGGTAAGGGATTGAATGTCACTTTTATAACGAACCGTCAGCTTAAAGTGCAGAGAATATTTTGTGATTTCACACTAATTCGAGCCATCTTTTAAATTCAGAATTCTACCACTGTGCCCCGACTATAAGAGAGAATGGTTTTCCACTATCTTTGACTCATTGTCCATCTTCTTCATGCATTCATCGTTGACTCATTTTGTAAGAAAGATAAATATTACTTTTCACGTTATTTTTTAAAATTGAGTTTAGTTTTTCTTCAACCAAGTCAAAATTAGAAGTTCAGATTTAGTTCCGCATAACATTTCCTGTCGTTCTTCTTGTTCTCTTCTTACTTGTAAGATAGTCACTGCACCATATAATACTACAACACATTTCGTTTACTGTAATTCATTTGGTATTACTATGCAATCACCTTACCACAAGCCCATTTTTATTGATAGGCAACATAGGTTTAGGGCACCAAACACTCCGGGGCTTCATTGCAGATAGGAATGCAGCTTTAATTATGTCTAATGGGCCAGTTAAGCTATCGATGGCCTTATTTTCGCAGAATCCAAATCTTTTTTTTTTTGTAGATGTAATAAGGAGTGTAAGACTATCAAGAGAAAATAGCTCTTCGGACTGAGATTGCTACGGTTTTAATACAAGTTAGTTGCTAGTAGTGGAATTTTTAACCTGAACGAAACCTTATGTATGTGAACAACACAACCAAGTCAGAGAACCCTAGGGTTCAGGTATAACAATCTCTAAATTTGAACAAATGGCTAGGAGGGCAGGCAATCAGCAGCACCCTCCCCCCCACCATAAAGGTTGTGTCAGGCTCCAGAGATCAAACAATATGATTATCTGTCACTTTTATAATGCGTTCACAACTAAAAGTGTAGATCGTGTTCAAGAAACATCACAGCTAACTTTATATCTTTATACCTACAGTTTCGTAGCCGGGCACACTAACTACTAGGCCACGCCCAGTCCAGTCCAAAAGAGTAAAGGAATGCAAGCTTTGGAGTATTAATGCTACTCACAAAACAATATTAATTTACAGTGTATTTCTGCATATTAATTAAAAACTAACTAAATATCTACAAGCAATCTCCCAGTTTGCTCGGAGGTAAGTCTGAGGCCTTATAATGATGAAATGTGGGTTCCGGTACCCGAAGTGGGCAGAGCACAGCTAACCCATTCTCTAGCTTTGTGCTAAACCAGAAAAAATAAAGTTATGCCTCCCAGTGGTAAGGAGAAGCAGATTTTTAGAATACTATTTGTATATTATTCTAAGCTATTATCTAAATTTTTGCGAGTTTGACTTCTGTTTGTAGGATAGAGAGAAGGTTCGTTGCCATAATTAGAATTATTCTAAGATACGTAGGTTGAGTCAGTCAAGAAGAGATGACATGAGGATGAAACCTGCTGAGGGAGCTTTAATAATTGTGACAATAGCCAATGTTTTCATATATTTGCTCGAATCATAATTTTCTGAGTGTGAACTTCTACTACAAAACTGACCATTACAAATTTCAGCTAGGCTAAAACACGGGACTAGTTGAACACCTTCAGTGGCTTATTACAATTTTTAAGTAAGGTCCTGTGTATTTGTTTATTTTGGGGCAAATCCACATTGGGCTACCTGCTGTGTCCACCGCAGGGAATCGAGCCCCGGATTTTAGTGTTGTAAGTCCTGAGTGTAATCAACTCGTTTTCAGCTTTTGGTTGAACATATTAAAATATTATCAGAAATTACATAATCTTTAAAAAGATATGATTGAGGGTTCAATAATATGTCTTGCTTTTGTGTAATGTACTTAGCAGAAATTTAGAAGCTGACTCCCTATTTGTAACTTTTATTTAATACTTTCTGAACTTTGCATTATTCTCTCTCATGTTCCAAAACTTATTTACTTGTCCTTCTCTTAGTTAGCGAAGAATTTTTTTGCATTTTTTTGTAATAGAAAACTCCTGTAAAGGTATTTCGTCATTAACTTTTGTCAAATTTTTGCTATTTATTGTACAAATGTTCTGATAAAAATACACTACATTTTGCAGCTTAAACATTAAATGAAAACATAGCCAAGACGTTCACCCTACTTCGCAATTAGAAATAGCCAAAAATATATAA
>NW_013667893.1:68885-80843 GCF_000517525.1 Limulus polyphemus | reverse complement strand
ATTATTTATGATTTTTGATAACCACAATGCTAAAAGTAATCTTGTTATGCCAAACATATACGTTCAAACTATAGTTTTGTGATATATATATATATATATATACAGTAATTAAAAGTACGCGTTCCGACTATCAGCATTGTAAGTTCATACTTTCATTTAAAAATGCATTTTAATCACTTTTGAACAAATATTTATAAAAAAGACTGGCAAAAGTAACAGCCTACCAGTCTACATATTTAGTTAACAGGTGCCGCCATGGTCGCATATCTGAAACACGGAATGCTTAGAATTGTCAAAGTTTTGAAATTTCTGTTTGCATATATAATTTTAAAATTAGTTTTTATAGCTATTTATTCAGCCTTATTGTATTATATAAAGAAAGTTTTGAACACCATACAAAAGAACGTCAGAAAGTATACCAGCACACATAAAATTATCGTTTTTATATCACTGCAATTTCGCTGAAAATGAATATCCTGACATTGCTACATAACATGGTGTTTGTTTGTTTGAATTTCGCGCAAAGCTACACGGGGGGTATCTGCGCTAGCCGTCCCTAATTTAGCAGTGTAAGACTAGGGGAAGGCAGCTAGTCATCACCACCCACCGCAAATCTCCTGTTTAACAGATCCTATCTGTTTACTCTGCTGAAAATCGTGCTGCAGAGAATACAATGAAGAATGGGTGGGAGGGGGAGGAAAAGTTTTATTGTACCAAAACTAGTTTTTACTGACTGTTCTGACTACATTAATCTCATACCTTAGCTTATGAATAAACCAGCTCTCTTTTATCTGGAGACTTAGATCATCACTGACCCTTGATAAGATCTTAAACCAATTAGAATGAACGCCAACGTTACATTCTCTTAGGGCATGTTCAGGTAAACTTGATTTAATCGGAGATCTTAAGTTAGCAAGTTGTTGTTTTTCCCCTCGTGTTGACAGTTTTCTTTTAGTAGAATCAATTTAGTCTTGCTGACAGCAAAGACGAGTAAATTTATAAATTATTAATGACGATTCTAAAGTACGAATTCGGTCTTTAAATTATTTAATTTTGCAGTTTCACTCTAAATATGGTTAAGGAAAATTTAGGTAAAATACTGTTTCATTGTTCGTATAAAATATTCTATCTATGAAGAAATTTGGAAAATCGTTTTACATAAGAATTCTTTGATGTTATCAAATTCTTTATACAAAACCTCGTATGTGCTGAATGTCTCATAATTATTTAATTACACAAAGTGTTGGTACATCTTGTATACTTGAAGTTTCTAAATATCCCGTTGCCATTAGTTTACTATACATAGATACATTTTCTTTAATCATTAAGAATAAGTTGAAAAATATCATTCTAAGGATGTATCCGCAGAGATAGTTAAGGTGTGTGTTTAAATTGTCACAAAAGGATTCTTTTTTTTTTTTAGATTTAAGGACCAGAGTCCTCTTCTACAGTTATGTAAGTGGTTTATAAATTTATTTGCCCTTGCTCTCAGCATGCTATATTGGTTCCACTAAAACAAAACTTGCAAAACGAGTGATAGAACATGTTAACTTAAGATTCCATATTAAATCAAGTGTTCTTGGACATTACGGAAGAGAATGTGACATTGTAATTAATTTTAATTGTTTTAAAATCTTAGCTATGGCTTGAAATATATATGGTCAGAAAAGGTGGTTTGTTTGTTTGAATTTATGCACAAATGTACACAATGGGCTATTTCTCAACAATCGACTACACTTTTTATAGTAATAAAAGTAGTTTACCACCTGTTCTGACTCCCCAGTGGCACAGAGGTATATCTGCGGACTTACAACGCTAGAATCCGGGTTTCGATACCTGTGGTGGGCAGAGCACAGATAGTTCATTGTGTAGTTTTGTGCTTAATTACAAACAAACAAACCTATCTCGCTAGCATTTTCCAACCTTTTATGAACTACTGTATTCCCCTGGGTACTGTTTTCATTAATAATGATAATTTTTTTGTGCATTTTAAGTGTTAACATCCGATATTTCATCTCAGACTTCTGTGGACCCTTTTACAATCGTTCATGGGAACCAACATTCATACGTATATATGTATATATTTACACAGGTCTGGATTAGATCCAGCTGGAGGTGAAGATGGACAGCCCAGCAAATGTTGAAAACAAGTTCAACAGCTCTTCTTGTTTTTTAAAATTCCGTATATAGGTTATTCTGAAACAATAACATTTGTACCATATTCATTATTGGCATCACTGTTGTAATAAGTTCATGCACAGTTGCCTGCGTGAGTTGGCTTAAGCCCTAAGTGTAGTTATGAATACCATAGCAATCAATTATATACAACAAATATGTTCTAGATAACTAAAAGAATGACAAATCTTACATCACTGCTATTCACTGGTAATTTACGTAGTTTGGTAAATCTTTTCCATAGAGGGTTTTGTTTCTAGACTTCATGGCCCACAACATACATGTGGAATTTGAGAGAGCTGCAGATGAGTGTACTTTTTATTTTTGTAACTTGAGTACTTATTCAGTAGATACTTTTTTACTCTAGCTTAAGTAAATTTCAGAATGGATACTTCTACTTGTACTTGAGTAACTTTTTGACAAAGTAATTTTACTTGAACTTGAGTAGCATATTTGAGTACTTTTTACATCCCTGTCACTGTCATCATACCCCGATATAAGGAAAGGAAAGAATTCCAGTCTTTTCACTTGCCTGTCTCAGCCGGTATTCCCAACTTTCATCCCTCTGTTGCGTCAGCAAAGTCACATGACTAGTGTGACGCCACGTTTCTAGAACTATCCTGTACCTTGGCGAATGCTCTAGGATTTACTAGATATAGGGTAGTCTGGTATATAAAAGAGGGTGACAAAGTGACGGAATAATAATGTGTGTGTAGACAGTGAGTAATTGATCTGCAGTCAGAAGTATTATTGAGCACGTTCGTTGTTATAGCGTTTGTTTAGCGCGATTGTTGAAGTTGAGTGTATCGGTAAAGTTATATTCGGAAAGAATATACCAGTTTTATTAAGAAAGGACTTGTGTCGCTTAAGTTTCGTCGGAACGAAGTTACGGAAAATCAATTAACAAACGGAGACGTAACACCTCTGTTTCATCATGTTGCTCACCGCACGTCACTGGCTACCAACAAATTTAATTTTGTATTGAAACTTTATCATTTTCCCGAAAATATCAAGATTTGAATGGAAATACAAGGTCATCAGTCAGACCTTGCTAATAGAGATTTGTATATTTTTTGGCAATCATTCCTCTCTATAGTATATGATTATAAGCAATTAAGGCATATAAACTTTAATGTTTGAAAACGTATCACAAATCTAGACAGCGAATCAAGTACCCAAAACCTTTACAATGTACCAAAATAGTACGAATATATCCTTCTATGGCAACACTGACAAAATTTCTGAGAAGTGGTATGATGAAAGACGACAGTAACGACTTCATAAAATTAAATACGACAAAACGTGAATCAAACGTCACGAAATTAAAATAGTCCTAAGTCAAATTTATTCTATAACCACTTGTCTATCATTGGTTTGTATTTTTATTTTTCGCCAGGAAATAATATAGTTTAAATATTATAAAAATAAATAGAAATTATATGTAAATATGAATGTTACTTGCCCCCCACACTCCCTTCAAATTCTTGGATACGCCACTGTCTATGTCATATTTAAAAATTTTATTTATGCATCTAGCTTATGTAGATAAACATTTAAAAATATTTTAACCTATATCTAGCATAACTATTATACATGAATTTTATAAGAAATTAAGATTAAAGAAACTCTAATTTCCACATTGTTTCGTTTCCATCATTTAATAATCAATTTAAAGGAGTTGAACATGAAGATAAAAATTTCATAAAAATCCTACTTTTGCGGGAATATTTTTATGCACAATATATAGTAAATAATATTAATTACCCTGTATCAGACACCATTTTCCAATCGTAGATGTAAATCAAATGAACATTTTATAACGATAATTGGACTCGCAAACTTTTATATTTAACAAAATTCATAGCTAGTCGTTATAGAATTACATTGTTTCTAGGTTTTTGAATGGATCCGCTAGGTTTGTCGCTAGGGTCCACATTTTGGTCACTTGATTTAAAAAAAGGTCCGCTAGATTTTGGCAACAGTGGAGCTAGTGTTGTCTATAGTGTGCTCATTATTAATGTAATATTGTTTTAAATCATTTTCTCTTTTCAATAAATTGAAAACATTAGTCTATCCAAAAATTTAAAATTAAAGTTCAGTGTATTAGGTAAGGTAATTTAGAAATACACAAATCAATTTTGAAAGTTGTTAGTCTTTCTATGTTGTTGAGATTACAGTTGACGTAATGTTGGGAGATGTAGCATGGGAAGGGTAGGCTTAAGCAAATAAATGGGTTGTTGATTTGAGGAATGCTTCAGGCAAATCACTATAATTTAGTATACAGTGGAAATAAGTTACGTGTCACAATAATATAATAGTATAAGTGTAATATGTATGTGATGCAAATTAATGATTATTATTACTATTATTGTAAAGAACTATATTTGTTACCTTTCTTTCTATCCTTTTTGTTTTTAATTTGATATAGAACTTACACGTAATAATTATTTACTTGATAATGATATTGTTAATAATAATATTACTACAATGCGGAAACGGGAATATTTCTATACTGAAACTTGAAAGTGAAACTTAGAAAACTAAAAGTTTAATACCACTACCAGTTTAATATTATTAGGTTATGGTCGGAATTTATGCTTAACACTATCTTTATCTTCCTGTTAAGAAGAAACTTTACATGAAATTCAACAGTACTAAACTAGAGAAGGATTGATATGATTCTGTTTTTATGAAGTAATTTCAAATTTAACCTGAAATTTTAACATGACAAAAAGACAAATTAATTAAGTATTATCAGTAGGAACTTAAATGTGTACAATTTACACTTTAATGGAAATAAAGCTGAATATTAGTACTAGATAAATTCATAAAATTTTATAATATAAGAATCTTTACACAACAGTGACTTAGTGGGATTTAAAATGAGACAAACCTACATATTCATATTGTTCTTCAGCTGACTGGTTAATCATCATCAATAATAATGGTAATATAGATGTAATAATAACATTAATGGGATACTTATTCCTGAATATTTTCTAAATATTAATTGTAAATTTACCTATGTTAATTATAATATAAAGGCCACTACTTAGGTTTTTTTAAAAATATTAAAGTATGTACTGGGTACACAGTTCTGATTAATTATGGCTACCAACATAGTTAAATGATATAATTTTTTTTTTATATTGATTTATGATACATAAATGTAATTTAATGTTAGGGTTATAAAAGCTATATCTATGTCATATTAGCCTGTGGTAGGCTACTAACATTTATTAAGTTTTATCAATTACATGCATAAAAAGTATAGTACATTATTTTGTCTTACATTTATTGTCACATAATGTACTTACATACTATGTTATACCTATATATGTTTTCACCAAATTGAACAAACTATAATATGCCTATTTTGAAGACTAAATTTAAAGTTTAACTGTACAGAACTAATAAAAGTAACAACATAATTAAAGTTTTGAACTTAATTTCTTTCTCATTTAAACTTTGTGTTTTTAAGCTTCAGTTCAGGTTAGCACACAAATGTTCATTATTGAAATGGACATTTTTAACTTCTTTTATACATTTAGCTAAACAAGTATATAATTGACATAATGATATTTAGTAAAAACTGATGGCATGGGAGATTTCTACACAAATTGAATATTTGTGTTTGTGCATGTAAAACTCAATCTACAATTTCCCATAAAAGAGAATATAAGTAGCAAGTTGCATGTAAAATTAATTCAACAACAACCAGAAAAATGTGGAATATGATGATGTGTGATATAATGCCAACGATATCGGAAGACAGAAGTGGCCAGCTAACTGGAGATGAAGCAAACTTTGAACAACTTATGGTTAATATGCTGGATGAAAGAGATAAACTAATGGAAACTCTTTGTAAAAGTCAGGACACCCTACAAGAAACTCGGGGAAAACTAGGAGAAGTGGAAAGGGAAAGAGACTCACTTTTTCGTCAACTACAAGCAAATCTTCCTCAGGTAATTAAAAATTAGTGTGTTGTTATTTTTGTTCTTATAATGTACACTTTATTGTTCATCTGTCCATTTTGATTCTTATATATTATGTTTGCTAATGATACATGGAGATTAATATTACATGAACATAGGACAAGCAAGGTGACAAGGCTGTTTAACTCAGTGAAGTTACTTAGTCATTTACAAACAGTTAATCTAGATTCACTCCCGGGCTATACATATTTTTTGCCACTATATCCACATATAAGAAAATAACAAGTCCTTAAAGAATTTAGACTAACAGTACACACCTCATCATCAGGAAAAACATTCTCTTAAGTTTTATAACTAAATTAAAAATATACAGACTTACAACATGAGATTACATGTTTTTTTCTGTCTGTTGTCTTCAAGTAAACAGATACCATTGACTATACATGTAAGTTTTGTTTTAAAGAACTTATGTTCAGCTTACGAAATAAATACAAGGAATATCAAAGATAATTTAGAACGTGTCTGAAAAAACTAGTTACTCTTAGTTTAAGTTTCTATGTGTAAATTTCATATTTTACACATACAAATATGTAATATTCATTAACTTAAGATACCATTATTGTATACACATACAATTCTAGTTTACATGAATTAGTAATTAACTTGTTAAACTATTTTGTTATAAGAAACAGTTACACAGATACAATTCACTGCTAACCAGTGCAGGGCAATGAATGTGCTAGGGAGGTTAATAGCTGTGATGCTCCGTCAAACATTGCTACAATAATTTTATTGAAGAGCAAATGTTAAGCTGGGCTTACAAAGCTTAAATTAATCACTCCCAATGCACATCAGACCTTTAAAGATATAAGAGAAAAAGTAAAAATTAACTCATTCTAGCAGACATGTAGTTGAAAATACCACATTAGAGATTATAAAAAACAAAGCAAAATGAGCAAATATTTGACCTATGGACAGAAAACAAGGGACCATTTGGTCAAGGCTGCCCTTATATATTCACTTGTAGAAAAATATCGTTTAGTCCCACTCTTTACTTTTCAAATCATTTACCTTTTTCTGAAACTCCTGTAAAGTGCTGGCCAACACTACTGCCAATGGCCATACGTATCACAGTTCAAACATCGTGATAGGTAAATAAAACTGTCTTAACTGGAGCCTAACTTGTTTTTTTCTAAATGAACTTTCCTCTCATCCTTTTATCTTCAGAGTATAGCACAAGAACACCAAAGTCCTTAATCTTATTGATCCCCCGATAATCTTGTAAATTTCAATAAGATCACCTTGTAGCTTTCGTTTTTCAAGAGAAAATAAGTTAGCATAAAATTTAAAGACAAACAAGGCATCTGTTGGTCCATCTAGGCTGTCCCATCCACAAAATGAAACCAAGATGTGTGTGTATGTGTACACAGTGCCTACATCTTCAGTAGTTATTTATTGCTTGAAGTCAAGTATTCCAGTTTAGGGCTCTACTGTTTGGACTAACATTGGCTCTTTAAGTGTGTTGTCAGGTAGTAATAGCTCTTGCCCAGTATCTTCACTCATCTTTACATGGATGACTGGCTACTGCTTGCTTTTTCTTGTTCACACTGCAAAGACCATAATCTGCTCCTACAAGAAGCAGCACAGGTGGGATTCCTGAGGAAAGGAGGGGGAGTCTGTTCTTTTCTCCACTCAATTCTATGTTCATTAGGGGGGGGGTCTTCATACCTACCCCAATTGGGCCCAGCCTTCTCTCCTTTGGGATATGGAGGAAGAAGTTCACAAGGCCCTACCTAGCATTCTCTCACAGCTCAAGAGGTTCTATCTTTTGGTGATATGGGCTTCCTTGGAAGTTCTCATTTCCATGGGTTGGGCTCTTATGCATTCCCTTCAGTGGACATTCCTAGATCAGTGGAACTTCTACTCGGATTAATTTGACCACCCTTTTACCCTTCATTCCTGGATCAGAGCTGACCTGACTTGGTGGTTAGACAAGATACCAAACCATGGTGGGGATTCTGCTTTCTCTGCATCATCTGGATTTACATCTGTTTGTGGGTTGGAGTGCTTACCTCAACTCTCAGGTGATTTCCAGCCTCTGGTTGATCAAGGAGTCTTCTCTCCATATCACCATTCTCATGATTATGGTGGTTCAGCAATTTTTGTCCCACTTTCTTCCTCTCCTGCTGGAGAGGATGGTTATGGCACACTCTGACAAATCCACAGTGGTCACTTGTATCACCAAGTAAGGGTGTACTAATTCCAGGACCCTGTACTTTCAGATTCTGGATTGTTTTTTTCTGGGTCCACAGTTACCACATTGTGTTCCTAGCACCCTGAATCTGGTAGCAGATTGATTATCTCATCCCAACAAGATTCTTACTATGTAGTGGCCCCTTGACTCTCAGGTCTTTCAGTGAGTGTGTTCCCAGCTTGGAAAACTGCATATATGCCTTTGCCACCGACTGGTGCACCAAACTTCCTTCCTTCCTTTTGGTCTTCCGTTGCACACCCACTAACTCTGGGGGTGGACACGTTCAGTCAAGATTGGAAGGATCTTCACATCTATGCTTACCCTCCTATTTGACACTTCTTCAGAGTTGTATCCCTAATCCAAACCACTCCATGTCTAGTCCTACCAGTGGCTCCATACTGGCTGGTGCAACCATGGTTCCCACCACTCTGACAGTTACTTGTACAACCTCCTCTACTTTGTCAACCTCGATAGGACATTGTTCATCCAGATGTCAGCACACTCTGTATTCATCTTAATCTCATTGTAAAGTTTCTCACTAATTTCATAGATTATCAATTATACTGATTAATTGATTTAATCATTCAGCTCTAAATATGATGGTTGATAAGTCTTCTCCTGCATCTTTCAGTGAAATTCCTCATTGGAGACACTTGTTATTACCATTATTCTTTCTTTTCTGGTAAACAGCATTTTTTACAAATTTGTAGCATGTTTATTCATGGGGAATCTGTGAAACAGACACTATTACAAACAAACTTTGTCACCAGCTTTAGGTAACAGGCTGTACATGATAATTTCAGAAAGTTGCTTGTTTTATGTCAACCATAACATTACTGAGCAAACTTATTTTATACCACCATCATTTTTTAATAGTATACCAACTATTCTTTTTTTAAATACATTTTTTTACTGTCTGGATTGTCCTGCTGGAGTTCATCAGACTTTTGGCTAAATAGTGTTGAGGTTTCCAAATTCTTGGAAAATGACACATCTGTGAATAGAAGTTTGAAAAATTCATAGTGGCCACAGATCTAGAAAATCTGGAAAACTGCAGTTAAAAATTTGTAAGGGAAAGTTCAGGAATTTGTTTTTTTAAATCAGTGAAAACTGTGGAATGTAAAACAAATATACAACAACAAATAATGGTTAGATGCAAGTTCAGATTGTTTGGATTATACTTTTTCATTACATGGAAATGGCACTCTTCATCTTGGGGAAAAATTGAAGTTCAGTTTTCGTGGCCCCAGAAATGTATTTCCCTCTTGTACCATATGGATTCAGCTGGCACTCCAAATTGAGCGAGAAAATTATAATTGAGAGAGTATTATACCAACTACTGGATGATAAAAACCCCATAACCCGAGCGCTCTCGAAAGGTGGACCTTATTTCTTCAGTTTACCCCTGCAATGGATATCATAAAATACAATTTAATGTTCAACCAGCACATTCATGTTTCCTTTTTCAGTAACCTTGAATGGGTGAGGCAAAATCTGGTACAATTCTGTGTAGGAGAGTGTAGAGAAGATTGAAGAAGATAGTTTTCAGTTAGCATGGCTAGTGTATTATCAATACACTAACCATGAGAAGTAAAAAGTGGGACTCCTAATTCACAGAGAAGTCTAATCAATCAGTTGTATTAATTATGGTATGATTAATTGGTACGCAACTTATCAGTGATCTGCCTAATCAGCTACAATGACAATTAATAGATAATTGTTAATGACTCCTATTGGTACAATTTTCTACCAGCTTTCAACATATTTTACAGTTGATATCCAAGATTTTATTTTTTGTGCAAATTAGTGGAATAATCAATGACCTGAACCACGTGATACCATGGTAGGTAAACAGTTCACTTCTTGTTGAATTTATATTCTTACATGGTTGTGCCAACTATCAAATATTTAAGGCACATACACTTTTACTGCTGTTTTTCATAATCTTTTTGTTGTTTGTCAAAATAAAGTACGACTTGGATACAGCATCTTAACACCTTCCCTTTTTTTTTTTTTGGAAATGAGCTCAAAAATGTCTTTTTTTCTTGCTTTTTGATAGCCTATACTTGTATATTAATGAAACAAAAGTTCTTTTATAAGCTGTTATATTTCTTCGAAAAATTTACTCAATAGATAAACGTTTATATCTGGATTTATACATAACTTGTTTATTTCACTGAAACTATGGTAAAGAGTAGGAATGCTTTTCTCCAGTGTTTATGATGCAGTAATTCAGAATAAATCTAATAGAGATAACCACAAACAATTTATTCAATACCATCTAGTGAGAAGCGATTGTAATACATGATAAAATGCAAATAAATTTGGGCAAATAATTAAAAATACAATGAGAAATAGTTTGCCTGAATTAACTTGGAGGATGCCCAAGTTATCTTGGGCAAATCATGGAAGGGATTAAGTGCCTAGGTATGATGATGTGCAAGTTTCATATGATTTCCTTAGCCATTTGTTTTCTGTAAACAAATATTTTCATATTATCAGTTTACAAATGCTGTTTGCCCACTAGTTTTCTAATCATGTAAACAATAACTTGTGTAACTGCATCATGTTTACCTAAATGTGCACAGTATTATAATGGTTATCCACATGATTGCCTTAGGTTTCAGATGAATATTATTTTGGTAATGTAAATTGAAACTGCTTTGTCATATTTTTTAAAGTTAATTATGTGTTTTATTAAATAGAGATTATCAAAGCTTTAAACTTGCTTTTGTGTTTACGTAAGCTTCATGATGAAATATCTAGTGTAATATTGTACAGGTATCTGATCATATACATCTAAGAAATGCATATCTACAAATCTTAATAAAAATTGTTTTTTTATTGCAAGAAAGTCACAGAGACAATTACGCACTAATAACAAAAGTAGGAAGAATTTACTTATCTGGATAAAAGTACATGTAACTGGTATCATAACAGGTATATACTCCTCTTTAGAGAAAGTAACATATACTTCTTCATGGCCATAAGAGCAATGGGCATTCACTTGTAGCTATAAAAGTAATGGGTATTTACCAGAAAAATAATAGGTACTTATTCGTGCTCATAAAAGTAACAGTTATTAAATCTGTGCAAAAAGAAACAAAGCGATATATATTCAAGACGAAAATAGACAGAAAACGTTTTTATTCTTCTTCAGCAAGTATAAGGTATTTAAACAGATAAATTTATGGGCATTTATGTGTTTTTTTATCACTACTTTGCCCCTGTAGTTGGATCTTCACCAAATTTGGTATGGAGGTTCATTGGGTCCATGTGGAGGTACATACAGATTTGTAGTTTCGCATTTTTCGGTTTGCGGTTTTTGCATTTTTTACAACTACATATCAGAGAAGCAACTTTTCAGTTCCTAATATAACCTTTCATTAATCATGAATTTACATAACTTCCATCCATGGGACAGATACTCCAGCTAGTATGACAATAACTAATATTTCATGCGATTCATATAAAATATGCATCAATTTGTATAACTATACCTGTAGTGCAGTGGCCTGTTAGTAGATTCACGCTGTTCATATAACAGGGACGGAGGACAATAATACCACCTTTTATGCAAATATTACCTCATTC
>NW_013667893.1:62946-65801 GCF_000517525.1 Limulus polyphemus | reverse complement strand
AGTACACATGTACACCATTGACATGATTCTGCATGGAGAATGTTTTACCTTCTTCCCTCGGTAGATTCACGCTGTTCATATAACAGGGACGGAGGACAATAATACCACCTTTTATGCAAATATTACTTGCCACATAACTCATTCTACATACCATAATTTTTTAGTATTGTTCAATAATTACAAGTTGTGTGCATGCATGGTTTCAGCAATATATTTGTTTGTCCTTCGATCTTAATATTTTACCTCAGGCTGTAAATCATAAAGTACACATGTACACCATTGACATGATTCTGCATCCTACCGAGGGAAGAAGGTAAAACATTCTCCTATACTGTTGAAATCCATTATTAACACATTGAAGAGAGTGCAAAACTATCCCTCTGTCTACCTACTTATGATTGCTTCCCAGTTCTGGTATACGTTGTCTAACTGTGGATTTTGTGGCCTGTTTGTCAGCAAAACCTCCGTCAACCACAAGCCAGCACTCATCAGGGATTCGACTCTCTTGTTCAGTCATAAAGTTACTAAGGTATTCAGCCATTTCTGTCTTATTCTCATCAAGAATGATGAACTGGCTCCAAACTTGGGATAGAGGCACATCACCACTGTCTATCATTTTGTGAATTGGTTTTTGTTTCCTCGCTCTCCTCTTGCACCTTGTTAGTGCTTTTATGGAATCTTTCTGGTACCAATCAAACACCACACCCACACGTTTAATCTTTGTGTGGTGAAACTTTATGAGACCAAAGACCTGAAAAATACTTCAATGTATTCATCAAATGTGGAATGAGTATCGGGTTTTCCTAATGCCCAGGCAATTGAGATGTAGTTTTGATATGGAGGTCCTTTTGCAAGAAGTGATGTGATTTTAGATTTAGCAATAAAATTCACTTCTCCGTGAGTTTTAGCCAATGATAATGGCAAAGGTGAAATTCATGTTTGAGAATCTCCTCCATGTTCACATTTCCACTTAACGAGTCAGAACCCTTCCATTGATATTACTGGAATCACTAGGAATGATAAAGACGGAGACTAGCTCTGTACTATGGGTCAGAATGGTCACATGGTTCACATTAGATGGAAGTCCTTTCTGGACTAGAGGATGAAGAAGAAGCTACTATATCTACCCGTAAAAATGCTCTTCCATCCAGAAGACGTGTTGATGAGGATACTGTACAGAAGCTTGTCACCCAGTTTACCAGATTCAACATGCTCAGTTCCCAAATGTCTGTAGAATCAACTAGTAATTTTTTACACATCCTGTTCATCCACTCTGTTGCCTGGTCAAGTGGAACTTGGTTGAGTTTGTGCTTGGTTCTCTTAACAACAAAGTATTCAGCAAGAAACTTTCTATGAATTTAAGGAGCATGCTTTTCAAGTTCCTTCATGTCTGGTACATGTACTGTTCCCCTTCTTTAATAATTAATGTGGTCATACACGGCAAACCAGGGTAGCATGGCTCGAAATGTTTTCTAGTCGAAGATTTCAATTGCATTCCCTGTTGGCACGAATGATTTCTACCATGCCTATGTTTCAAATGGACGGCAACTGTCTGTTGTAGAAAACTACAACAGGCAGTTGCCGTCCATTTGAAACCTAGATTCATTATGAATGATCTGCCTTTCGTTGGTAAAAGAGTAGCCCAAGAGTTGGCGGTGGGTGGTGATGACTAGCTGCCTTCCCTCTAGTCTTACACTGCTAAATTAGGGACGGCTACCTCAGATAGATGGCGCTTGCATACCACGACTACACGAACTTCACTCTATAGTTATATATATGGTGTTCATTCAACATAAATTCTTATTGTGTGTGCCATAGTTTGCAAACAAACCGAGAAATTAACACCTGTTTCAGAATTCTATTCAGAAAATTGGATTTGCTTTACTTTAAGAAATAATTGTAGTAAACGTGATAAGATATTCAGAGATCATAAACACTAAACATAATGAATACTCCCTGTGCTCGTAAACGGGGAGCTCCTAATTTGTTATAGTTGTCTAAATGTCGGAGAATAAGTTTGAAAAAAAATATCCAGTCATCTTTAGTATGAAAGTGTTTGCAAAAATGAGACACGAACTTCAAGACATATGTTACAATTTACAATAGGAAAGAAAACGCTATAGCGTCTTCGTAAATATGTTGTTTCTATAGAAGGCAGATCTTGCTGTCCATTTTATCAAATGTTAAAACTGTCTAAATTTCCTTGAACTTGCCAAGTTATTTATCCAAAGAATAAATAATGGAAGTGTTCTGTTTCGTATTTACTAAACTGTAGTAAAACATTAATAAAAAAAAATTTAAAACGGGGATTAGAATTGATTATTTTATCATTATTGCATATACATCTGTTTCTCGTTGAAACTTTTAGTCGCTCAGCGGTAGGCTTGAGGGCATAAAAAGCTAAAATTCAAGATTAACTTCCTGCGGTGGGCACAGTACAGATAGCCCGTTGTGCGACTTTGTGCTTAACAGGAAACAAGTTCCCTGGTGGAGTAGCGGCAAGTTTATAGACTTGCAGCGTTAAAATCCTGGGTTCGATTCCAACAGTGAACACCGCAGATAGCCCAATGTAGCTTTAAAACAAACAAACAAGAAACATCCTTGTTGACAAGAGACCTTACAGTACATGCTAATACATATTTACTACTTTTTAAAGTTGCTGTTTAAACGCCCAAAGCTGGCGAAGCATGAGAAACCGACAATACAATTTGTGAAAAAAAATCAGGGTAAAACATCTGCAGTTAACGTGAGTTTTATCAACAATTTTAGGCCTTTTAAGTTTACTACCTATTATATACTGTTGCGTCAGCGAGTCACATGACTACTGTGACGCCACGTTTCTAGAACTATCCTGT
>NW_013667893.1:40942-61968 GCF_000517525.1 Limulus polyphemus | reverse complement strand
CTCAGTGTAGCTTTGCGCGAAATTCAAAACAAACAAACAAACAGCTCGCACAGAAGAGATGGAAGAAAGGCGCAAGAAAAAACAGACAGTGGAGCCCTCACAAAAATATAACTGATTTGTTTTCGTATTCTAAACGTATTACCTCGTGAAGGCACATTCATAAACTCTGTTACTTTTACTAAATAATTGGCACGACTCCAAGCTTATGAAACATTACAGGAACAACTTTTAACTGTATCACGACGATGAGAGAGAATTATTTTCATGAGGAGCGTGTATATCTTCAGAAAAGTTGGTGCCTGCTACCATGTTGGAGCTCTGGAAAAGAAAGTATCCTGACATAATTTACCAAGCGAGGGCAACATTCGAGTAGAAATTAGCAGATTATTGATATTACAGTTGTAGGGTAAGCCATTGTATTCTATTTTTACTGGTGAAAAGGGAATAACTGGTACTGGTTACGAATATACAATCATCTGGCAATGATATCTGGGGGAAGACCCAAATATTTAATCAAGAACAGGTCTTGACTGCTTAAAGTAGGATTTTGATGAATTAGTCAAATGATTGATGAAAAAACAAAATTATCAAATCTGAAACAGCAATTTAGAAACTATAGAAGGGCAAAACAACATGACATTATGTCAATATTATATGAACAAACTTGTTCTCCAGGTTTGACTCTTAGTGTTAAAGTCGTACACACAGCTGGAATTTTGAATTTTAGAGTAGACATTTTTTGTTTGGAATTCGGTCTACACTTTCAAGGATTGATAGTATTTATCATTTTATACAGATTGATCTGGCCACAGATGTACATTTATCACTTGGCAGTTTCAGGAATTTTACTAGGCACTAGATTTTGACCAAAAACTCGATATTTTATCGGTTATTACATGCATCCTAGGTTAAAGAACGTTAATTAACTTGCCTCGCATATTGTTTGTTGTTAAAATAACGACATCCAAAATTGTTGGAAGTTTCAATGAATAACGAAAGAAAATTTTCTCACAGAAATAAACAATTGTTGAAAAACAACCAAGATAATTAAATTTAATTCAAAGGTGATATATCTGGCATAATTTAACTAATATCTGACATCAGCTTAGAAATCTTAAAAAAAAGTCTAACTTATAAGAGAATATAGCAGGCATTTCATTTTTGAAAGTTGTACATACAAACCTTTTTATGGTAATACCCGCGGGTCAGTTGTTCAAAGTTTTAGGCGGCTTTACCTGAACCCTCTGTCCTGATCATTTAGTCAATATGTTCATGAGATGCAATTAAAACAGAAAATTCTAATTTAGTTTCCTCACGAGCAAGATATTTTTAATTTATTTCCTGCAGATTCTTTGTTAGGATTTCTATATATCACCAGTGTGTCCGAGGAACAGCTGGTGCACCTGCGGTTTATTTCCTGTACGAGAGTAAAACCTTCTTGAATTAGCTTTTGCACAGTTGATTGGGACTTGTGCATCTTGTTAGCAATTATTTTTTGATTGAAATGTTCCAGGCAATCAGTCTACGTTTTTTTTTGTTTGTGATTGGTCACGACAGTCCTGGGTGTTTTACATCCTTGTACGAATGTGCTGATATTCCATTGACTGTGCTGTGCTCTGTGTTATACATATTCATCTTCGAAATTGGTGATCCTTAAGCTGTGTATCTCTTTGCTGTTTCTGTTTTGAAAGCGCTGTGGCATATTCATCTATCCATTAGTTTATCCTTAGCGGCATTGCACTATCGAATCAACTTGAACCAAATATACAAAACATATTGCCCATGGTACTATGGCTCGCATTTGTGGACATATCGCTGTATTAGCAAATACAAATGGTTAATATGAAGTGTGATTCATCTATCCATAAGTTTATCCGTAGCGGCATTGCACTATCGAATCACCTTGAACCAAATATACAAAACATATTGCCCATGGTACTATGGCTCGCATTTATGGACATATCGCTGTATTAGCAAATACAAATGGTTAATATGAAGTGTAATTCATCTATCCATAAGTTTATCCGTAGCGGCATTGCACTATCGAATCAACTTGAACCAAATATACAAAACATATTGCCCATGGTACTATGGCTCGCATCTATGGACATATCGCTGTATTAGCAAATACAAATGGTTAATATGAAGTGTAATTCATCTATTCTGTGTTTGTCAGAAGTCATAACCTCTTAATAGCTTCACAGGAAGGTGTCGGGAAAGTTTTTGTTACCGTAGACGTAATTAATTTCACGTAGATTAGAGCAAGTACAAAATATTTAATTTCAAGAATATCAGCTTAAACTTCACTATTAGTTTTTATGCATAAATTGTGAATTATGATCTATATTGATGTTTTGTAGTGACAGATAAATTGTTTTTCGCTTTACGTGAATGTTGTGGTGGGGAAGGAAATATTTAATAATAATTGTGATAAAAACATGTATTTGTAGGCACGTACAGTCAATTCTCGGAACTGTGTATTTATATAGGTAATGTTAATGACACACACATAAACATGTATACACGAACATAAAGTTGTTTCTAACATGAAATGGAAATGAGCCGCTAGTTAGGAAACGATTAAATGGTGTATAATTCTCGATGATTTTATGTAGGATATATATATATATACACATTGAATTGTTGTCTACTGTTTATGTTAGAAATTAAGATTTACAATATAAAATAGTTAAATACAATTGTTCATGGATCAATGAATCAAATGTATATTTCTGAAATACTGATGAAGGTAATAAATCCATTGATTAACTATAGTATAATTACATGCATGCAGCGTGCCGGACTGTCTATCCAAGGGTATATGGTTTGTGTCCCGTTGCCGACAAAAAATAAAATCGCCTTTCCCATTTTGTGACCGTAGGTGCATTACAAAAATATTGGTCAAATCCCACTATTCAATTAAAGTAGTTAGAGAGTTGGCGGTGAGTGCTACTGACTAGCTCTCTTCCCTTTATTCTGACGCAGGTAGCCCTGGTGTAGCTCTACGCGAATATCTGGGACAAACAAACACAAAAATTTATATATTTTTTTTTAATTGTCATATGACGAAATGTAAACTTAATAGCGTTTCCCATTTTGTGACCGTGGGCGCATTACAAGAATATTGGTCAAATCCCACTACATGTTAATTCTCAATAATGTGCACACAAACACTTGTGTATTCTGTTTATAGATTTGGGTGTGTGTGGGTGTAAACTTTATGTACGTAAATACGGACGTAAAGACTTTTAAGTTTGAGAGTACTTCAGGTTTTGAAGGAAAGATGTTTAAGTTTTCTTAACCCTTAATGTTCTCACTCCCTGACATCAAAGAGTCTTCTATAAATGAGGACAGACATTGATATAGGATTTTAGCTCAGCGACTTTATATTAGCTGCACAGTAGCCTCAAGTTAGGGGGGGGGGGCAAGCTTATATTGTTAGGAATGAGAACACAGTGAATTTGAACTCTAGGGCTTGAAGTGTCATTAAGTTTACTGTAAAATCCAGCAAAAGCCTGGAGGAGGGAACTGTTTGCCGCCTCTCTGATATAAATCATATAAAATAAAGCAGTCTCAGCATCTTTTTTAAATACATAGCATCTTTTGTGCCGTACTTCGTGTTCTCTTGACGTTCTTTTCATCTTGTACAAAGTGGCTTTTGGTACTGACACTGAATCGCGTTTCATAAAGATACAGGTATTCAGTATGCAGTTTCCATGGAAACAATAATGTTGCAGCATGAATCATCTGTTTTTATTGAATTTTTTTTTTACCACACGTCGAAACTAGAGCAAGCCGGTTTCCTTTTATAATAAATAATACATATCCTCTGAAATTTCATCGATAAAGTTGGCATCATTTGCTGTAAGAATTACCATGATACTACACAATAGAGCTTAATTATGTTTCAATTTGAGCGTTTTCTGTTTGAAGTGTTTAGATATTGTACGTTTTGTGAAGTTGCAAAGTAAATTTTGTCAGATCTTATTTTAGTTCTGATTAGAATAAAAATCTACAAACGCCAGTGATATATTTGTTTTATATCATTCTCCCGATTCCCTTAATTTTTTCAAGGTATCATGCACCTATCCAATTAAATATCCTTTCGTCAAAGTTGGCCCGGCATGGCCAGGTGGTTAGGGCGTTCGATTCGCAATCCGAGGGTCGCGGGTTCGAATCCCCGTCACACCCAACATGCTCGCCCTTTCAGCCGTGGGGGCGTTATAACGTGACGGTCAATTTAATGGAGAAACTTATCATCACTTTTAGTTTGTTAATTTAATGGAGAAACTTATCATTGCTTTTAGTTTGTTAATTTATCGGAAGAATACGTACAATTTCATGAGGTGAAGTTTGCTATTTTTATGGGCAAACTTGCCATCTTTTTTTTATTTTATTTTTACGTTTAGTGGACAAACTCAATCTTTGTGGGGTTTAATTAATTTATTAAACGAACAAACTCATCATCTTTGTGACGTTTAGTTTGTTAATTTAACGAACAAACTATCGTTACACTGTTAATATAACTAACAAATACATAATTCTTTGTAAGGATAGATTTATTAAATTAACAGACAAACTCATCTTTTTCGAGGTTAAGTTTGTTAGTTGAGCGGAAAACGGTATCTCTTTGTGAAGTTTAATTTGTTAATTTAACTAACAAATTTCCCATCTTTTATGAGGATTGATTTATTAATTTAACAGACAAACTCGTTACCTTTTTTTAGTGTAGTAGGCAAACTCATCATGTTTGTGGAGTTCAATTAATTAATTTAATGAACAAACTCATAATGTTTGTGACGTTTCATTCACTTAACAAATTTCCGATAGGTTCAGTTTGTTAAGTTAATGTTCACATTTTTTTTTTTTGCCCTCACCCCCAGTGGCACAGCGGTATGTCTGCGGACTTACAACGCTAGAATCCGGATCTCCATACCCGTGGTGAGCAGAGCACAGATAGCCCATTGTGTAGCTTTGTGCTTAATTATAAACAAACAAACAAAACATTTTTTTTAGATCTCGTTTGTTAATTTAACAGAGAAACTAATTATCTTTGTAGGGTTAAGTTTGTTAATTTAACGGATGACCTCATCATCTTTGCGGAGTTTAAGTTGTTAATGTGGAGAACAAACTCGTTATCATTTTGAGGTTTAGTTTGTTAGTTTAATGGACAAAATTATCATACTTGTGAGGTTGAGTTTGTTAATTTAACAGTTAAACTCACTATATATATATTGAAGTTTAGTTTGTTAATGTTCCAGGAAAACACATCATAGTACAGAACATTATTTAGCGAATAGATTGGTTTAAATTGATTAAAGTTATTAACACTATAAAAAATTAACTTACTCAACAGTTTGAAAATAATTTATTTGATGACTTTTCAGGCAACACTTATTCAAAGCTGAATGTATATGTTTAATGAGTCATTCTTCTGGGACTTTCAACGTAGAATACAGACGCTGAAATATACAAATCTAATTTAAAACGTTTATTATGCAAATCCTGACTGAGATCTAATTACTGCCTTCACAGGTTGTTTATGGTGAGTATTATACGTTTTACCAAATGCATGAGAGTAGTTTAACGTTACTGTTTGCATTTTTGTTAGTTATCTGATGGAAGCAAATTTTCCTTTATTTTAGAGCAACGCCACATTGAGTTATCTGCTGTGTCCACCGTGGGGAATCGAACTCCGGATTATAGTGTTGTAAATCCATAAGCTTACTGCTGTTCCACAGAGAAACAATACACACAGAGTGAAAGTTTTGTGATGGTGCAAAGAAAAAATTTGAGATACAGAAACAAAAAGAAAATATCATTACATTTAACTAGCATGCATTTAAACTATAAGTTTTTTTTAGTTGGATGCTATTATATTGATAATATTCAGAACTCCTAACTTCACAGACCGTTTTTCCATGTCGTATCTCTATATCTCTAGACTTTATCATTTTTGTTTCATGAAAAAACTCTTCCACGGTGACCACTTTTGTTACAGTATTAAATGATATTTTATTTAACAAAGTATTTATAAAAATTCAATGAACTAGCTAGGGCAGAAAACGAAATTAAATTAAACTAATTAGAGAAATTTATTTCCTCGTAGAAATTTTACCGTCATATTACAATGTATCAAATGGACAAATAATGGCTAACGTGTGCAGGTTTTGTACAAAACGTTTAATTATTTTTATCCAAGCAATATGGAGGGTAGATGAATTATAATTATTTTAAAATATTGTAAAGCATTTTAAAAATAATGCAATGGTACATTTATGTCATGAAACTAATAAATATGAGAATATAACACGATGTACCCATTTTGGTAATCAAAGGGTTAATATGTGAGGTGGCTTAAAAATGAAATAAAAGGCCCGTCATAAACTAATCTCGTATCATGTTGTAGGTATTGGTCCACTTGAATATAAACAACAGTGTGGATGTCCATTGTGAGGAGTCGATTCCTCAGATTTTAGCTTTGTAAGTCCATAAACTTATCGCTGACAAATAGCAGCATGGTTCTTATTATTTTCTGTTTTTGTAAATTTTCTTAGAGCAAGAAAACCGAGGTAATGTGGTATAAGTTGCATGTGACCACAAATACTACCATATAAATAATATTTTAATGGGAGCAATTGCATTTTTGAATGTTATTTGGTATTTGCGTAAAATAAATGATAAAGTACTTGACATGCTTTTAATATTTACATGCTTAAACTCTTAAGACTCAACTGCACAATTGGTCATGTTATTTAAAAAACAAAACAAAAAAACTTTTTTTTTTTTTCAGAATAAAGTATTATAATGTCTTTACGTGTTAGTTATATATTAGTTAGTTACATGTTAGCACGTTATATTGCTTATTACATTTGTTTCTCTTGTTTTCCCGCGAAACAAGTTTTGGGAATATTCCTTACTTTTTACTATACATCTGTAAATGAATTTATCAAATACACGTCAATCTGATTGCACAGTGCGCACGCGCTATCAGCCAGATAACAACAAAACTAAGACCTCAGTGCTGAAAAAGCTTGTTTGAATGTCATTTTGTGAGTTGCTTTCCCAAATTGGTCTTGACAGTTGCTTAAAGAAGGATATGTGACACGTCGTTTAGATATTTTTATTTGTTTAGAATTCCGAAACTGAAGTTTACTTCGGGTTTAAAAAAGAAAAGATACTAAAGAAGACGTACAACACAGAGAGAAGGTAACAAGGTTAACTCATCTCTTTTTTTTTATGTGTGTGTAAAAAAGTAGCTATAATACATTTACTCCCAACAAAAATTGAACGCGTTACAAGTTACAAACCCTCGATATAGTTTGTTGTTAAATGCAAAGCTACTCAAATGGGCCGTCTGTTCTCTTCCCATCATGGGCATCGAAATCAAATTTTTAGCGTTATAAGCCCTCAGACTTTCCGCTGAACAACAGGGGGTCCTTGTTGTCGACAAAGTAATATTATTACAGCAACGAGGTGTTTAAATAACGCGTTATCCCAACTCTGCTTAAGTACGCCCCCCCCCCCAGGGGCACAGCGGCATGTCTGCGGACTTACAACGCTGGAAACCAGGTTTCGATACCCGTGATGGGCAGAGCACAGATAGCCTATTGTGTAGCTTTGTGCTTAACTTCAGACAAACAAACAAACAAGCTTAAGTATGCATTGTTATTAGATAGCAAACCCGCAGGAATAATTTCCATTTATAAAAAAACAAAAAACAAACAAAACAACGAAAATAAAGTAAATTAAATAACAGGCTAAAATACGTAAATTTTGAGACCTAAACAGCCAAACATATTTCACAACACTAAGTGGTATTTTTATTATAAATATATGAATGGGGAACTAAATTAATGCTCACTTTCTTGTCTTTTTATCGATTTCGCATTTATATTTATTTTCATTTTAACATTTATTTACAATGAAAGTGATATCTACAGATCTACTCGAGTCTGTGGCGCTATCGAACAAGATTATTAGAATAGCGCGAGTTTATCACGGTATTAGATCATCATCCGTTCGTTCTGTGAAGCTGGGCTAGGTAGGTGGTCAGCGTATTTTCTTTCCCATTTGCGTTCCTGCCACATAGTCCACAGGATGCAAGTCCAGACGTGGACTAGTGAAAACTCGCCGAGTGCAGAATATATAATTTTGCTGCTGTACTGAGCGTGAAATATTTATTGAAATGAATTTAAATAGTCAATTTTTGCTCTAAAAAGCTGTCAGATTTTATTATTGATTTACTGAGCAAAATGAAATAACTGAACTTTATTAAATACTATTATTTGTGTAAGTTCAGAACAAATGGAGTTGACTACCAAACTAGTGATCAGTGAGAATCTATGAAGATGAGAGTAGAACCATGGAGGAAAACATACTTTATTTGTACCTAAACGACGAAGTGAAGGTATATTTTGTGTGCAAGGCGATAAAAATAAACAAAGAAGTTGTGTACCAGAATTTCTCATATTCTGCATGTATGCTAGTATAAATATAGAACCACTAATCCTCTACAGAGTTTGTAAAGTTTCGACCTTCATCTCTGTTCTTACGTAGACTATCTGGATCCTCAACGGTTTCAAAGGAATGGAGAAGATACGTCTGTGTCCTCAATAGTTAGTTTCAAATGAATGGTGAAACATTCTGTTTTCTGGAGAAGATGCATCTGGGTCCTCAGTAGTTAGTTTCAAAGGAATGGTGAAACATTCTGTTTTCTGGAGAAGATGCATCTGGGTCCTCAGTAGTTAGTTTCAAATGAATGGTGAAACATTCTGTTTTCTGGAGAAGATGCATCTGGGTCCTCAGTAGTAAGTTTCAAAGGAATGGTGAAACATTCTGTTTTCTGGAGAAGATGCATCTGGGTTCTCAGTAGTTAGTTTCAAAGGAATGGCGAAACATTCTGTTTTCTGGAGAAGATGCATCTGGGTCCTCAGTAGTTAGTTTCAAAGGAATAGTGAAACATTCTGTTTTCTGGAGAAGATGCAGTGCTTAGTTACCTCATCTTGTTAAAAATGAATATCCACGGTTTTATACGATAAAGAAGTTATTACTAGAGTTCAACAAAGTAGTAACTGTAATGTAAGAAACCTGGGGTCGTTAATTCCTTAACTTTTTCTTCGTTGTTGCTTTAACCAGTAGTATACATCTGTCAGCCTGACCGTCCTAGAGATGGACCCCCTGTCAGACGTTTTAAATTCCTACCGTGGTGTGGCTACCTCACAAGATGGTCGACAGTGGATTTAATGTTTGTCATTATGTAATGGAAAACGTGCAAGTTTTAATACGGTCACGTGGCTCAACTTGCCTCCATAATTTTTTACAGGTAAATAAACCTATTTGTGTCGCACCTTTCTTTTGTGAGGTTTATCTTTGTTTAAATATAAATTTAAGTTATTGGCAAGCTACTTCTTGTCAGATATATGTAAAATATTGATATATTTAGTCAAAAAATTTAATCATTGTTGTATAGTGGAATTGCTATACGTTTTTATCATGATCTACGTTTTCATTATCTTGTTAAACAGGCAAAGCTTGACGTTAAGTTTTAATAAGGACAGAATTTTTAACGTTATTTAATTAACTGTATATTCAGTTCGCACTTGGAAGGTAATGACTGAATGTAAAGTTCGAAAACAGGTTGTTTTAGCATAACGATTTAAAGTTTTCAATAGTTTTTTTTTATTACAAACTGTGTCACTTTAAGTTGATGTGATCAAAAGAATAATTAAGCTTCACAATTTCAATGCAACCCTTAAGGGTATGATACCTAATTTCAAACGAAATTAATGCCTATTGTAAGTAAGCAAACGTGTTAACTTTGAAAGTTTCTTAATTATTGTACTCCTATTATGATGGGTCCCCCGGTGGGACTGCTGTAAGTTTAGTGATTTACAACGCTAAAATTGGAGACTCGAATTTCCTTGGTGGACGCAGCAGATAACCCGATGAGGCTTTGCTATAAAAACACACACACACCTATTATGATGGGTCCCCCGGTGGGACTGCTGTAAGTTTAGGGATTTACAACGCTAAAATTGGAGACTCGAATTTCCTTGGTGGACGCAGCAGATAACCCGATGAGGCTTTGCTATAAAAAACACACACACACACACACACACACACACACACACCTATTATGATAGATCCGTAACTTACCGAACACACATACGTTCAACAAGTAAATATGCTTTAACGTTCATTCAAAAACCTTGTTTGAAGCTTAAATTGAGACGCATGCTACGCCAAACATACTTATCTATTTGCAACACTTGGGTGCAGTCATGAATTGTTTCTATGTAGTCTTTGAAAACTGTGCAGTGCCAATCATAGATTGCGACTTTTAGGAACAGTCTAGCTTTTAAAATCTCTAACCAATATTATGTTGATTGTTTCAGCTTATATGATGTACAGGTGGTGTCAGATTACCAAATTTCTGCATATATGGTCATAACTCTGCCTCAACTCTTTGCACGAAAATAAATTTATAAAAGGAGGATCGTATTCACGAGTGAACCTCCTTTTTAATGTTATTTGAACTAGCAACCGCTAGTTGCGAATTTCAGTTGTTTCAATACAGTTAGAAATGTGGATATGAAATTAAAAAATAGTATTTTCATTTCAGATCGCTAATACTTGGAATCAAATCTAGGTTTGCGTACAAATTAAATCGTGAAAATGAGTTATTAATGAAGGCATCATATCAGTAAGTGTATGTGCATTGAAGTGTTAAATAGTAAAGCAATTTTAATGATCTCTGAACATGTTGTAATATCAAATCAGGCAAGTTTGTCCAAAATTCTAACCTTATCCAACCTATTGAACTGTAAGTACTCCAAAGTTACAGTCTGTTATTCAAATAATGTATTTGAATACACAATAACTTAGTCAGGTACGGAATTTTATTAGTGCATATATATAACTTACATCAACTGCGTTGAGTCTCATTATCTAAAAAAACAACAACAAAATTCTAGTGTCATAACACATAAAATAACAGTCGTTAAAGGAAAAGCACACTGCTGATACATCTTTATTTCAGTATTATATATAAGTTCTAACTCAACCAAGTGTATGTGTAGATCGGAGAAGGAAAGCTGAATTAACAGGTTTGTAAATTGGGGTTGGATGGCTCATGACTTCATTATTATATGACTATAAAGTTTACATTTCAGTACGTACGTTTACCAATATTTTTACTTTCTCAGTTTATTCCTGAAGGTGAAAGGTCCAACTTTCGAAAGCACTCCGGTTATAGGGTTTGTGTTTATTTCTATCAAGACTTTTTGAAACTACGTGTTTTTCTAACATCATGAATATTTTTACTTTAATGTTTATACTTTTTTGTCAAGTCGTAGATTTCACTCAATGTACAGTAATATATTCATTAAATTGATACTGACAAGACGTTCATGTTTAATTACCAATTTGCTCTACAAACGAAAGTGTTGAAACTTTAAGTAATACTAGGGGGAACAACTCGTACTTCAAGTACGAAACATATTTTGTTTTTGACATTTTGTATTTAAATGCACAAATCTCGTTGATTGCGAGACTTAACCAAAGTAGGTTAAACATATTCCACAGCATGTAATGCCCACCAAACACCAAGTACAAAAGATACTGAACCAAATAGTCTGATCAAAAATGGCAAACCAATCGATTTATATAGTAAGAGACATCAGATCTATCGACACTTTCAAAACTTGGGTATTGGGGACAAGTGTTAAAACTCAACACTTTAAGTGTCTATAAAGAAATGAAGAAATTCACACACAAAACATTTATACATAAACATTGCTGTCTGAGAGATAACGGATCCATTCCCCAAATACCTTTTCCTTTGCAATATATAGTACTATCTACACTCGTCCGTTAGGCTTATGGTGAAGCCATCCGTACTTCCCTTCTCCAAATTCATTTTTGCATAGTTTTAATGAAGTTTGAAAAGCTTCCCATGCACGTACATTCGTTACCATTTTAATTGTATAGATGTTAAAAATGGAGGTACTGAAAGATAATTAGATAACATTTATTCACATGGAAAGCGTTGTCAAAGGTCAGCATCTATCTAGGAAGTTTTGGACATTTAAATAACATCCTAGACAGATGCAGTCCATTAAAAGCTGTCATACTGAAACGTGCTCTTTCTTCTAATTTTATGATTGACCAGGAATGAGATTCTTACTTATATAAAGTAAGTCTGACATCGTGCATTGGGAACCGAGAATATGGTCAACTACGATGTTAATATGAACAAATAAACCCCACTTGTTGCTAGGTGGTAAAAACATTCACACATGTATGTTTGTGTACAATTCTGAACAACGGGATTTGATGGCCAAGCGTAACCTTAAAATAAACGATAGGCTTGGCCAGACAAATCTTTAGGTTTTATTCGTATTAAGGGTAAAACTGGCCCTCTTCTCCGGCTACTTCTAATCACAGACACCAAAATCTGTAAACCCACTTGTCTTGGGCTTAACATTAGTTACGTACGGCCTATGTTAGATAAATTAACACTGTAACTAGTTTAGTTAGGGCTAAACTTTACCGTACTTAATACTGTCAATAAATATACTTATAATGTTATTGTATGACCTAACGTTAAACTTTTTAAAAAACTTTGATAAGTTTTTAATGTTGTACAAAATGGCTACTAAAATATTGTTACGACAGCAGAAGTCACGCGACGCTGGGAGCATGGGCGCTGGAGTTTGTCGAAGGATCATGAATTTGCCCGCTAGTTCGAGTGTGATCTAAATGCCCTCGTTTTTAGTATATATAAGCCTGGCAAAGAAAGCCAGGGCAGATAGATAATTGAGTCAAGCGAATAGTAGGCACCGTAAGTAATGTGTGTGAATCACTGTGATTTATAGTGTGTGTTATGAAGGTTGTTAAGTTTAAAGTGACTGTGGAAATTCTGTGTATTACAAAAAGTTGTATCGAGAAAGAATAAACTGGTTTAATCAAGAAAGGACTTGTATCACTGAAGTTACTCGGAAATAATTTCTACCGGAAATTATCAAACAAACAGATACGTAACAGTATATTTACATCCTCTTTTTAATATTTACGTCCGTTGTTGAAATGTGCACACAGATAGTAAGGTGCGCACGCATTTTCAAGACATACAAAAAACTGAGTATTATTATTATTATCATAGATGTATATAGGTTCCTATGGCAACATGTTTATTGTTCTTAGTTAACAACTTGTTTTAGTAATAACCAATTTCCCATAAGAAGCAATAGAGAGAATTGCTTAATCAACGTCATTATGTATAAAAGTTTGTTTATTTGTTTTGAATTTCGCGCAAAGCTACATGAGGGCTATCTGCGCTAGCCATCCCTAATTTAGCAGTGTAAGACTAGAGGGAAGGCAGCTAGTCATCACCACCCACCGCCAACTCTTGGGCTACTCTTTTACCAACAAATAGTAGGATTGACTGTCACATTATAATGCCCCACAGCTGAAAGGGCAAGTATGTTTGGTGTGGCGGGGATTCGAACCCGCAACCCTCAGATTGCGAGTCGAGTGCCCTAACCACCTGGCCATGCCGGCCCTATATAAAAGTGCTCAATCTTTTAGCCTGGTTAAGATGAGATAAATTCCTTTTACAGCATTTTCTATCAAAGTACCAGTGAAATCTACTTTTTTTTGTAAGATTTAATTTCAAGAAAGCTCTATTTGGATATTTTGAACATTCTAGGTTTAAATACATTGCATACGTCACTAACTGCTATTTAAGATAGTCAGATTTCCAAACTGAAAACATCGAGACAGCTCAGCCCTTGCCCCTAATTTCAAAATGGTTATTACAAATTTGAAATAATTTAACTTTTATTAAATTTACTCAACTTTATTGAACTGTAATACAATATTTCCAAATATATTAACATTGGCATTATTATTTGAAATAATTTCAACTACTTTTTTTGTGATAAACAAAACAAATGAGCAAAAATAGTCAAATTATACATCCAATAAAGTTTTAATTATTCACTTTATCCAATTCGTGTTAAAATAGGCTACTTGATACCAGGATTTATATAAGAATACATAACATGCTACTTTTAGGTTTTAGCATTACTTTGAAACTTTGTGGACATATTTTTGTGAAGAATGCATGGAACGTAGAAATTCTGTTTTTTTATTATTATCATTATTAAATAATCATAAACTTATCCTGAGATATTTTCTTGGGACACACAAAATGTTCTAAAACTCTTGAATCGCGAATGTAATACACCTACATGCTTGCTTATTGTTGTAACACATACTCTCCTGCTGCCAAACTCTCTCGAAAGTTCAATCTGTGCGCGGCGAGAAACCTAGGTCTGCACAGGTCTCAATGTGGAGACAGTTAAGGCAGTGTTGTTCGTCAAAACACACTTTACACAGTCTGTCATGTGCTGACTGGGACAAACTATAAAAAAAAAACGGATTGTTTGTTAAAAGTAGTATTATTTCACTTGTATCCAGTGAAATACTCTTGTAGATGTTTTTCCAACACAAATGTCTTTTATTTTTTAACATCTTTACTCCCCTTTGTATACACCAAAAGAAATATTTGTGTTCTATCGTCAGTACTGGATACTCTGGAATCCTAAAAAAACATATAAAGCAATAAATAATCCATATATTTTACAAAAAAATAGTCTACAATGTTGGAACAAGTCTGTGATTGAGTCAGTTTAGAAATTAACAAACAATGAAGTTATAAAGCTATACTGATGAATGATAACTAATTAGCAGGTAGCCATAGCTACTGCAAGTGTAGCTAAACTGGTAAATATTCAATAATAACAAAAAACATAAAATAAAACTCTGAGAAATATAAATTAAAATGAATCTAACATTTTGGATATCTCTCTTTCTTTGAAAGTAAAATTTGTATGTGTGGGAAAGTATAGATAGTCAAGTTGGTACACATTCAATTCACACTCAAGTAAATTATTGATTTGACCAAAGTATACAAATTAAATAATATACATGACACGTAAAAATTACTCTTTTTGTCACTTGAGGTGAGCTGTCCAAGTACCTGGTTAATAACTTACTTCTAACTTCCAAATTGAATAAACCACATGAGCTTTTGAACTTCAGCAGAGTTTGTCTTCAGGCAACTCAAAATATTTTCATGATGAAACCAATATTTATGTACATGAAAACACTATATTATGTTAATACCAATAGTTGAACTGCTAAACCCATTTTGCTCAGCTGTGGTTTAAGTTTGTTAATCAGTAATGCCTCTTTATAGGAAAGCTTTTCTCATCACTTGATATTTGCATGTTTTTATTCATTTGGTGGGGAAACCTATGTATTTAGAATTATATCTAGGACACTTAAATTTGTATATCACCAGATGTTTTCTGATGTAAAATTCTGTTCTTATACTTAAAAAGAAATTAACTTATGAATTAGCTTTACAAAAAATTCCATGTACCTGTAATTACCTTTCACATCTTATAATGTTTGCCTGTATATGGTAATGTTATACTTATTGTTTGTTTTAGAATTTTAATTTTATTTGTTAAATTTGTAGCACCATTTTTATTCAGCAACATCATTATTCACTTCCTTATGGAAATATTCGTACATGCTGGCTGCTATATAAGCATGATGAATTAGGATTTTAACCAAATTTATCCTGAATAAGTCTGAAATCAAACTATTAAAATATCAAACCGATAAATGTTTTCTTATGACACACTTCACATTCAAAACTACTATTATTATTATTATGCATTATTTACTAGCAGTTTCTTTATCTTAAAGTTTTAGTTTGTTACTTCTGTAACTTCTGTTAAGTATGTCTTGTGGCAATTTTTGTATACAGAAAGGCATGGATTATTAAAGAAATATGATGAATGATTAAACAAGAAAAAGTAAGATTTAAAGAATGAAATGTAACTTTTGGTAAAAATTAAAGATAGCAGTACGTTATGTGAATTACAAGTAATTTTAGCTAAAGACTAACAATGCTACATGAAACAACAACCACCAAGATTTTAATCTAGAGAATTTTGTGTTTTATGTAATGAAGGTTTTTATATCTGATCTTGATCCATTTTGTTTTAAGAACTGTTCTACATGCCTGGTTATCTTCTCCCTTCATTTTTGTCAGCTTTTCAGTTACCTTTTGAACTTAAATCCATAAATGATTATGAGTTAAAACCTTTTTTTAAAGAGGTATGTGCCAATCAATTCTATATGTAAGACTAAAAGAGTATTAAGTACTCCAATCACATTTTTGGAAAAAGACATATGGGATCTCTGCTACAAGTAAGTGTACAACAAACTAAATACAGAATAAATGTTTCAAAAAAATATGGAGAAAAGGTATTTAGAAAAGGTATACTATTAAAAAACATTCTAAGCAACAATAAGGAACTTACATCAAAGAAATTCAGGTATTTTTAGAGCCAATATCACCATTTTAGATATTTTTACAATTATAAATTTCAATTATTTATTAAAATGCATGCTATCCAGGTTTGATAGGACATATGTATAAATTTTGTCATATTATAGATAAGTATACTATGCAAAGAAATGTTTGCAAAGAGTTAAACATTTAATTTCTATGAAAGAAACTAAAATTGAATTGCTCAAATGATTATTGTTAAAATTTAAATGTAATAAAAAAGATGTATAGATTTAATTAAAATTAATTAATTGCATTTAATGAAACTCCATTTGAATATCCATGTTTGCGGTATCTCTCTAGAATCATCTCAGTTGTTACTTTTTTTTGTGCTTGAAAAGAATAATCATATTCTTCTTATGGATCTATTGATTTGTAATATTTCTACACAACTATGCCAAGTTTTTTTACTTCACTTTTTTCCAAGAAAGACTTTTCTCACTTTATAAAATTGAAAAAAAAAGAACATTTTGATGAATTATAATGCAGAAATCTTTAGAGGCAAAAACAACTGTGTGAAAAGTCTAAATGATAAACAGAAATTCAAATCTCACCAAGACTTAGTTCTGAAAATAGGTTAACTTGATAAAAATGAAAAAAAAACAAGAAAAAGTTAGATTAAGAGTGCATGTCTTTCCTACCACAGAAATCGGTTAGTGAGACAGGTGAAAGCATGTGAAAGAAATGAATTAACTGTATGTCTTAGTGAAATAATATTGCAAGATTTCATTCTTCATATATTTTAAGATGGATGCAAGTAGATAAAGAGTGAGAGTATTACAACAAAATGCTACCACTGATGTTAGGTATATTTTTCTAAAGACAAAGATACTGTTACCAGCTTAAAATATAATTGTAAAATGTTGTTATAATTTGACAAGAGTCAGATGCCAAAACAGTTGTAAGACAGTATGGCCAGTCTGAGTCTAGGAGTCATTTCAGGTAAGGTATAACTTTTAAGAATTAATTTCCAACATTAAAACAAAAATATCCTAGGAAGTAGGTTTCATTGAAAATACCTACACTTAGTGAATTATTCAGAATCCTGAAAAATATTATAAAACATTAATATCATATAAATGTTTAAAATAACAGTGTTCATGAAACTTGAAGATAAGATTTGATAGCAACTATCTTTGTTCATTTCAAGCAGAAGCTCTTTAGGTTTAAATCTTATTCTTACAAGTCAAGCAGTAATGATGACAGAACATTAAATTGTATTTTGTTTGTGATAAGAATGTTAAATATGTGCATATGTATTTTTATTTGGCTATTATGTCCTGCAAAATTTAGGAAATTGGTTATTGCATATGTAAACTGCTATTAAGGATGAAGAAAATAACATTTAACGTTAGACAAATTTTTGGAGAACTGTTTCCATGTGCTGTTTTGTATATAAAGATCTCATTGCAGAACTCCTAACTGCCTGGGACAATGTTTAATAGTTAATAACAATAGAAGCAAAGACACTATCATTCTGATATGAGATATAACTAAGAGTTGCTTTTGTAAAAAATAAAATTGTCTAGACTGTCAGGTTTTAGGTATATGTGGGTGGGCAGGATTCTTTACAGTAGGTGTCTGTGACTTGTTGGCAATAAATTTCAACAATAAACAGATAACACACAATCCACTTGTTTTAAAATAATATTTACAAAACAAGTCAGATGTATATACAAGTGTTTGTTACACATTTAATCACCACAGTTGTATCCAGTTGACAAGACAAATTGTTCTTCTCTACTCTGTTATTACAATACAGTCTGCAATTATTACACTTTGAAAGTCACCACTGTACATTCTTTATGGCTAAACTTACAAACACAGTCTAAATCTATTTGACTATACTTTCACTAAATTTGTCTTACTTTGACTGCTTTGGTCGCCTATACATTGCCTGACTGAGACCTAAAACTTTCCACAAATACGAGACATTATGATGTAATAATACTCACTTAAAGAAACAAGAAAAATTCAGAAAGTTTGAGTAACATGGTGTTATTTCACGACAATTGAACTACACAAGAAATTATTATGAACAGTTACGTAAGCAAACTTGCCAAAACTATGTTTACTTACTTTAACGTTTGTACAATGTAAACCAAATAATGCTCTCCAGTATTAGACTTAAAATGAACAGTCACATATATCTAACATAGACTGTAAGATTTTTATTTCAAGTCATGACTTTTCCTTAAGGTTAATAACCATAAATAATTATATTGTTATGCTATAATGCAATAATTTGAAAGTACTTCCATTAATTATAGGATACATTAAACATTTATAATATAAACCATATTTCTGAATTCATGTGAAGAAGCTTTTTTTTTCTTTCAGGTTGAGGAAAAGCACATTTAATAAGCTTTTTTTTTCTGCTGTTTTACAAAAGAGCTGTTGGATTCTGTGACATAAACAGATGAATAACGTTCATTATCTTAGGAAAAACAATTATTGATTGTTATATGGTATTCAGCAAACAATGAACCCCTAAGTTAAACTGTCAAAGATTTGGGGTGATAGAGTCATCTGTTATTCTATTCGTCATTGTTTTCAAAGTGTGTGTCGTGCTTTAAAGAATACTTGTAACATGTTCTTAAATTGGCCAAGTTGACTCAGAATGATGGAAGGGTTAAAAAATGAAATTAATGTTTCGTCATGGAAGCTATAGATGGCTCTCAACCCACTTAAACTTCCAAATGAGTTTCCTGAAATTTGCATCAACTAGAAAGGACTTCATTCCATTGTATTAAAAAATGCTTGTAATAATATAATGTGATCTACAGATTGCTACATTGGCTAACCTGGAAACAATTATAATGCTCAAATCGTTTGGAACTTCGATATTTGTACTAACCTTTTATGTGGAGAAAATATTCATCCTCTTGGATCTTACATTTTAGGAGTTGCAGCCTATCCAATTATGCTATGAATGTTCACTCCATTTCAAAACAATGCCGTTTTTCTTCAAAGAGAGTAAGATTATAGCTTTATTTTTGTACATACAATTTTATTGAGAGATCATTTGGTTTGACTAAGTGAAGATTCAGAAGATTATACTTTTTAGATCTTAAAGAGTTGAAGTTGTACTACTGTGTTAGTATGTTGGATAATGCACGATATATGTTTGTTAAAACAACCACCATATGAAGAGTTCCTAGAGAGTGGAATAAAATATAAGAATGGAAACATTTCAACAGGATTGTGAATAATTTCTAATTTAATGTATAGTGAATATTTAAATATTCACTTTATTTTTTCTGTTTATTCGAATACGGTCTCCCTGTTACAAGTAACAAATGTTTTTCATGATTATGCATTTTGTAATGATTAGACTTGTTAAATAAATACGGGTTTAAAACTAGTGGTTTAATTTATTGTTTTCTTTATCTACCATTAACTGAACATTGTACCATAATTTTAAAAAATAAACAAGTTACTGATTTTCGAAAAAAAAATATAAGATAGAATAGAATTTCTTTATAAAAGTTGTAGTGTGAGATATAAAATAGGAGAATTAATCATCATAACACTTCGTAATAAACTTTTGTAACATTAGATAGAAAATGAAATTAAAAATATCAGAAAAAAATGAATACACTATTTGCAATAGACCGTTATGTATTATTTTTATTTCTGTTCATCTGGTAGATTTATTAATGTTCAAAATTCTGATATAAGATTTTTTATATTAATGCATTTCTTGCAAAGCCTATTTTTTAACTAATTTTTCTTTGTGCGTATTTTCAATTAAGGTTACTAATTTGTATTAATAAATGTATTCAGATGCCTTGTTTCGTTGGCTTAGTTGTTTATCTTGATTTATAAAAAAAGTGAAACTGAAAATGTCCGACTAATTGCTCTCTGAAGTAGAGTAAAAGGACGGATATTTGGTTTAAAATCAAATACCTCTGATAATTCCTTGTAGTAAGGATTATATTTTTTTATCAAGATATCCGAATTTGTTGTGAACCGAAATATTTTTGAAACTATTAAATATAACTTCCATTTATTTCATACGTGGCAAGCTGTAAATGACCAAGTATCATGTCAATTTCCTTCCAATAGTTGGGTAAAGATATTTTTTTAACTTGACAGTAATAAACGTGACTCTTGTTTCTTGTGAAAAAGAAATTAACATTAATGTAGTTTCTTGAAAAGAAAACTTAAGATTTTTAGTGTTATTCAGGCAATGATAATTCTCCCAAAACTGATTCATGGTGGATTGCCTTGGATACAGAGTTGTTGATGATGGACGTTTTGAAAGTTGAGCTCATGAACCAGTTACACTGAACCGAAATGCTGAACCTTTATTAGATCTGTCTTTAGTAGCAAGATCATGGAGTTACTAATGGAATCTATTGGTGTTACAGTACACGGCGTGGTCACAAGTAAATAGACACCACCTTTTCAGAAAAACATTACATTTTTCAGTCATATTCACATGAATTGATATATTTATAATTTAATTAATATCTAGTAGATCTTCCTTTCGCTTCATGGAGTTCGTTGACCCTTTGGGCATCGTGAGAATCAGCCCGTCAGTTTTAGATTGTGGGATTTTCGCCCACTCTTGCTTCAAAACTTGGAGTAA
>NW_013667893.1:38979-39942 GCF_000517525.1 Limulus polyphemus | reverse complement strand
AGCCCTCGTGTAGCTTTGCGCGAAATTCAAAAAACAAACAAACATCTATTTTGTTTGCAAATGTCGCCTACAGAAGGATCAATCTGAAGAGGAAATTTACTTTACATCTACAGTCTAATCGTGCCAGTCAACATTGTGCCCTTTTGTTTGAAATGTACATCGACCTCACTTGACTGAACGATTAAAGACTAATTCGACAAGGTGGAACTGTTTGGATTGATATAAACCTTTTTAGTTGTACATATATAGAAGTCCTGTACTTTCTAAGACAAGTGTACCTGGAAAGGCACTAAAAACGTCAGTAAACGTTAGGCTTTAAAGATTTTAGTCGTAACGAGTTGGGTGTTAGGTTTTTTTTGGTTATACAAATTGCTTTCGCTGTATGTCTCAAATAGCGCATAAACTGCTGAAACATGTGGGTCATTGAAGTAAGATTTATCCAGCTGGTATATATTTATACAATTGTTATTTAATTCAGTAGAATATGATATAAACACAAACATAACATTATCACACATACTTGTAAATATATTAAAATATGTCACATGTGTATAACGGTAATGTTCTTTTGTGCAAAGTAGTGTAATAGAGAATTCAGTCTTTAAGAGGTATAAGTTGTATTGTAGAATGAATTATGCCATACAGTCTCTATTTTAACTATATGCTGTCAGTTTGTTGTCAGGATTCACGTTTAGTTTTAAGTATACACTAATTCCGAAAAAAGAGTTTAAGCCTACTCAACTTTCTAACTACATTTAGCATCTAGATTTTGTTCACATTTCGATGGAATGAATTACGATATGAAACTCATACAAAGTTTAAGCCTACTCAACTTTCTAACTACATTTAGCATCTAGATTTTGTTCACATTTCGATGGAATGAATTACGATATGAAACTCATACAAAGTTTAAGCCTACTCAACTTTCTAACTACATTTAGCATCTAGATTTTGTTCACATTT
>NW_013667893.1:27075-38958 GCF_000517525.1 Limulus polyphemus | reverse complement strand
TACGATATGAAACTCATAACAAAGTTTAAGCCTACTCAACTTTCTAACTACATTTAGCATCTAGATTTTGTTCACATTTCGATGGAATGAATTACGATATGAAACTCATACAAAGTTTAAGCCTACTCAACTTTCTAACTACATTTAGCATCTAGATTTTGTTCACATTTCGATGGAATGAATTACGATATGAAACTCATACAAAGTTTAAGCCTACTCAACTTTCTAACTACATTTAGCATCTAGATTTTGTTCACATTTCGATGGAATGAATTACGATATGAAACTCATACAAACTCACACTACGCAATAAGTTCCAAAATATGAGAACTAAAGTTTCGAGCGGATCCCCTAGTGAGTCGGCGGTAAGTTTATGGACTTGCAACGTTAAAATCCGGGGTTCGATTCCGCGTGGGGGACAGAACAAAAACAAAACAACATCCTTAGTAAAGTTAACTAGAGAGCTAAAGAGTTTGTTTGGTTTGTTTTGAATTCCGCACAAAGCTACACGAGGGCTATCTGCGCTAGCCGTCCCTAATGTAGCAGTGATAGACTAGGTGGAAGGCAGCTAGTCATCACCACCCACCGCCAACTCTTGGGCTACTCTTTTATCAACGAATAGTGGGATTGACCGTCACATTATAATGCCCCCACGGCTGAAAGGGCGAGCATATTTGGTGTGACGGTGATTCGAACCCGCGACCCACAGATTGCGAGTCGAGCGCCCTAACCACCTGGCCATGCCGGGCCATAGCTAGGAAAGTGAAATTCTCATCTAGCCATAGCGCGTGGGTTTTGTACTTAATGGGAGCTGATATTTTCATGACCTTTTGTTTTGTAAATATTTATGCCCTAATTATATAAAATCCACCGCAGTGGCACAGCGGTATGTCTGCGGACTTTCAACGCTAGAAACCGGGTTTCGATACCCGTGGTGGGCAGAGCACAGATAGCCCATTGTGTAGCTTTGTGCTTAATTCTAAACAAATAAAATTATATAAATATAATACTTCCATGTGCTGAGTTTATAAAGCAAAGTTGTGTTTGTATGTCTGTTCATAAAGACAGATAACCACCATGCATAAAAATACAAAAGTCAAATAATTGTAGTCTGTTGATATTTGTTTTAAGCATTGAAGCGTAATTAGAGAGACAAAATTAGTTTTACATTATGTTCTAATTACAGAATTAATACTGTGTTACTTGTAGAGGAAACAGTACTGTGCTTCATCTTATTATAATTCATCAGTAGAGACAACATTAGATTTATTTTCCATCATATAACTGTATTGTTACGTCATGTTCTATTTGTACGGACAACACTGTGTTAGGTACTTTTATAATTGTGGAGATAACTTTATAACCTTACCTTATGTATGTATGTACTTTTGAAACTTATAACCAAAAAAATTCTATAAGAACACGTTTCATGCAGTTGAAATGGAATAAATTATGTGTTTTAACATTCCTACACAACACGGTGAAAAATATTACATATACTATGGTCCACAAACATAGGCGTATACAAGCAAACATGAAATTAAAGTCTAAATTTAATGAAAACGAAATACTGTTTGAAAGGTGTATGTAAAAAACATACTACTCATATATGTTTGTCCTGGCTTTCAAGAGGTTGTGCGATCTACTTCTAAATCATTTTATATTTGGTGAATGCTAAAGAAGTACCTGTTATTACGATAATTCAACCATTAGAAGTTAAGAGCTGATGTCTGTTATGGATAACTTTATTTTTATAAAGCAATTTAGAAACTTGGAGTTTAACATTTTTTCTCTTTCTCCGACATCATTAGAATACAAATAGAAGAAATGAGATTAAGATCAATTTTAAACTACAGCAGCATTATTACCAACCCAACCCCTAGATCTTGTGGGTTAGATGAAATCTGTCAACGTTTGGTATATGGATAGACTGTTTTATGGAATCCTGGGTCCTTTATTGATGCCTCTATCCTATTAATGTGATGTATCGGCTCGTAACTCAAAAACTCAATGACCCATCTACCTTTCCAATTTGAAGTAAACTTTCCGCCAATTTTTGTAACAATCGATCAGGATTTTTTCTTGAAGTTTAGTTTGGAGTTCACGCATGAGAATGATGGCAATACCATTACAGTGGGTACTTCTTATTACACAAGCTAAGCATTAAAGTTTATAATAGAGGAGAGGGACTAATTTTCCATTAAATCATAAATCAACCATATAACTATATACAAGCTAATTCTCGAACATAATCACCGCCATCTTTAATCATTCATAGCATAATCAAGGATAAACTGAAATCACCATAGCTTAACCAATAAACTTTGTTTGTAAAGCAAAATAAAATGACGTATTTCAGTATCACTCTAAGATAATGATATCAATCCAAAAATCTCATGTCCTGGCCATTCCTGATACTGCTTTCTTGTAATTTTATTTTATCAAACCAAAATCTTGACGATACGGTCTAGGATTTTCAGTCTTTTAGGTTAACTGGTGAAGAAACTTATACCAATGTACTGAACGAAAGATCCACTGGTGAAACCACTTACTTAATTATTAATGAACGGCACTTGTGTATTGTCTACAATTTAATAAATAATTAATACCAACGTTTCACATTTCCACAATTTTAAAAACTTTATTGAAGCCGTCAACGGCTTCCACTTTAAAAATACACTCTACATATACAATGTTTCGACGTTCTCTACATCGTCTTCAGGAGTTATCTGCAAAACATACTAATTTATACATTTTTTTCCTTGCCACGTAGTATTACACTGCTTTTTGTATTTACATAATTCCTCAGTCAAGCTTTATAATATAAAGCTGACCAATCACGTTTCTTACTGATGTTACAGCATGATGAATTCAGATATCTTAATAGCTGACATTATATTCTGATGAGATGTTTTACTCCACATTTGAAGGTGCCTGATACGTCTCCTGTCATTATTCACTAATGGCTCTAGTCACTACTTCTTGAGCCTTTTCCAGATTTACTTCTATTAAACTTCTTGGGCCCGGCATGGCCAGGTGGTTAAGGCGCTCGATTCGCAATCTGAGGGTCGCGGGTTCGAATCCCCGTCACACCAAATATGCTCGCTCTCTCAGCCGTGGGGGCGTTATAATGTGAGGGTCAATCCAACTATTTGTTGGTAAAAGAGTAGCCCAAGAGTTGGTGGTGGGTGGGGATGACTAGTTTCCCTTCCCCTAGTCTTACACTGCTAAATTAGGGACGGCTAGTGCAGATAGCTCTCGTGTAGCTTTGCGCGAAATTCAAAACAAACAAATTAAACTTCTTCCTTGTAGATTCAGACATTTAAATGTGTGGATCATCAAAGGGAGATCTTTATTCTGCTATACTGCCGTGCATATTTTGTATTCTCAAGAAAATTTGAATCTGTATGTACCATTAATTAACACGCCGTTTTCTTGTTGTTGTTGTTGTTTTTTAAGTGGGGCACAAGGGTTTCCCCATCCATAGTATTTTGTAGTTTTTGTTTACGAAGCTGCCGGATTTCCTTCTGTCCCGTTATGATGTTGGTTAAAATAATGCACATCAGATTTATTGAATTCTCTCGAGCGTTCTCTCCCTGGATTGTCATCATCAGTGCCGGTTTCGTGATGCTGTTTGAAGGATTTTTAAAACACCTACTTTCAATGGGATAATTTAGTGGTGTTTACATGCATTCAGGTTTGGGGTTATTTTTAATTACTTTTTCAAATGTTTAACTTCAATAACTAGATGCAAGTAATGAGAGCAGCTAGACCCATGCTAGTCAAAGATCTAGAGAGTCAGTCTAACATATAATAATGTTCAAAACCTAAAACATTCAAAAAAGAAAAAAGGAAAACCGAGCAAAATGCCTGAGCAGCTGCATAATATGCATACAGGCGTTATACGTGGTACAATATCTGTGATATTTGGCGAAAGGCCTCGTCGACATGCAAAATGTACAGTTGAAATGTTTTGTTTTGGCTTGTTTGGAATTTCGCTCAAAACTACACGAGAGCTATCTGCACTGGCCGTCCCTAATTTAGCAGTGAAAAACTAGAGGGAAGTTAGCTAGTCATCACCACCCACCACCAACTCTTGGGCTACTCTTTTGCCAACAAATTGTGGGATTGGCCGTAATGTTATAACGACCCGACGGCTGAAAGGGTGGTCATGTTTGGTGGGATGGGGATTCGAGTCAGATTGCGAGTCAGCACCCTAACCACCTGGCCTAAATTAATATTGGGATTTAACTGCCATTCTTTACCTGAAATGCTTTGTACATCCCACTTAATAGAAATCCATATAGGGCTATATAGAAAGATGGGATTAGGATTCGTATCAGTGTTATTCTGAATCCGCACAAACTATATATCAACAGTTAGTGGCGTAAGTACGCCCCCGCAATTGGGGAGGGGGCGAGCCAAAAAGAGCCCGAATCAGCCAGAATCTTAACTTCCTACAAGTATAGGGAAATAAATGTAGGGGGCCTAATTACTTTTTATCTTTTGTAGTTAAGCCACTGTCAACAGGTCATGCTTCGCCAGCCTAGGTATTTAATGCTATAAGTGGCACAGCGGTATGTTTGCAGACTTATACCGCTGGAAACCGGTTTTCGATACCCGTCGCGAGCAGAGCACAGATAGCCCATTGTGTAGCTTTGTGCTTAACTACAATCAAACTATAAATCTTGAAAATGTTATGTTGTTTAAGTAAAGACTGTATTTTACATTTTAGTTTTAAAATACGCAAGAAGGTGTGGATGCATGATCTCTAAACAGGCCAGACACATAGTCCTGAAAAAGATGTTTGTTTAAGCATATACCGTGAAAAGTAGCGTTTCTAAGACTACTTATTTTTGCAGGTGAGACAATAAAGTTAACGCTGTTTGATACTGAATTTTGAAGCATATAAATAATTATGTTCTTTTTACAATTCATGTAATTAGACATGTTAATTGAATCAACCGACAAGACGAAAAAGAAGTGTCCCAAACACAAAACGTATATATATATAAAAATCGGCTTCGGAGGAGGAACATGAAAATATAACCCACGTGTTAAATATCAGATGATGAACATAAACTTAACACTCGTGTTTTATAGATTTTAAGTATTTATAATTAAGTAATAATTAGATAATCCACAACTGTTTTCTGTATCTGTTTATACTTTTGATTTTTACAACTTTTTATAGTAGAAATTAACTGAAAGTTGTAAAAGAACGTTTCAACATTATTATTTGTATCATCTATTATTATTTTTCAATAACAAATTGTAAGAATGTTGAAACCCCTTTGGGTTGAAAATATTAACTGACTTTATAATAACTAGTTTATAAGAATATCTTTATGAAAGCTTATTCATGATACAAAAAACGACTAATAATTCATAATTTTAATGCCAAATATACTGTTTGTTTGTTTGTAATTAAGCACAAAGCTACACAATGGGCTATCTGTGCTTAAATTAAAACAGATTTTATAGATTTCGGTTGTACATTTAACACACATTTAGCTTTTTTTGTATATATACCCACATGTTTGTACTTTTGTTCCAGAAAGGTTGGAGATATGTTACAATGTTCAATGTTAACAGTAGTTATGCCGAGAACTCCAGTTTATGTGATCATACTTAGCTTATATTCGTAATCTATTCAGTTGGACCTATACTGATGACGTAAGACAGATATTATAATTCACTGGCTTTAACTATATAAGTGTCTGTACATTCTTTTGGTTTCACATCAGCATCGACATGTAATCGTTATGTTCAAAAACAAGGCTGTTGAGGTCTCCTCTCACGTGTTGTACTTGTAAAGTATATCTCCTCCGTGCGATGGCGCCACCAGAGAAGTCATACCGTCGTACCAGTGAAGTGGGAACATGAATCATTTGGTCGATAGATTTGGGTACAGAGGAGAATCTGAATGTACAGAAATGCGTATATATCATTATTTATACATACACATTTGTTGTCAGTCTAGTAAGGGATTTCGTATCACGAAACAGTTTTCATTATCAGCGATATATTTTTTACGTGTTTTCTTCTTAAATGCATTATCACAGATCTCTCTTTTTTTTTTTTTAATGTGCTGATTTGAGACTAGTTAATGACCCATGTGGTAATTTTTGTCTGAGAAAAACGATACATATTGAACACACCATTTTGTTGGCGATCTTATTTGAGTGATGGTGGTGTATTTTTCTGAAAGAGAGGTAAGTTTCGAAATGTATATCAAAACTTCTGAAGAAGCATGGCAACCACAATAAACGCTTGGTCAGTAGGTTACTGAAACATTTATGTCTTGATATGAGTTTACAAAATTTTAGATTTAATATTTTTATGGGTTATTATTTTTAGAGACTAAAATTTTTGGTGCTTCTGTTTTATCTGCTTTGTTGTTCTCAAAATTCATTTCTGTTCCTGTTTCATCTTTAATAATTGATGTATATAAATCTCTGTAAAAATCTGCACGTATCTCAACTTTTTCTGTTCTGTTATTTCTGGTGATTTCTTCTTTGTTTTTATTGAGCATATTATCCTTTAACGACTCCCTCTATTGATAATCTTAGGTCCTCTACCAGCTTTTAAGGTCTTTTCTTGTTCTGTTTCTTCTTTTCTTCCTTCCTATCTTTGTTAACTCAGCAAATTCAACTTTCTCTTGTATGCTCTTCCTCTCTATTCATATTAATTCCTTTCTCCTGCCACCCATTTTCTTTATAAGCTCATACTCCTCATCTTTGTTTAAAGTTTGTTTAGAAAACCTGTTGATTTTTTTTTTCTGTTTATTCGATTAAAATCTCATTTAGTTGTTCACAAAAGTTATCCAGATCTTTATTTAATAACACTACACGTAAAGTAAACAATAAAGTTTAGTAATGGTATTTATAATAGTGTACAGAGTATGTATGAAACCGTTATGAGCATTCAGTGTATGACACAGTTTTATGAGTTGAAATAAAGAAACTCACAAAAATGAAGAATAAAACCCGCAGTAAAGAAAAAAGTAGCCAAAAGAAGTTTATAGCAGCCTGTGAAACGAACTGAGGTCAAATTATTGCAAAGTAAAGTAAATGTAAAGTTGTAACGAAGGCAAACTTAGCTGATTATGCAAATACGTCTGAACGCATGTTCACAAAGTGATAAACATATGGTTTGAACGAACTGTGCATGCGCACATTAGACCTAAATAAGTCAAGAAAGCCAATAGCAATTGTATTTAGTGTAATGTTTTTGTTTTAATTACACGTGGGTATAGTGTTATTTGTGTGAAATACTTTGTAAATAAAAAACTAAGGTTGAAATCGAAGACAGTCGTCACGTGATGACAACGACATTGTCCCATCGTGTAGCATACTCGTTGCAGTAAAAAGTTTGACTAAGCAAAAATCAGGTAAGCTTATTCTGAATGGAAAAGCCAATAAGCAATCCGGTCTCTTCGGACAAATGCCTTTCTAACAATATGAGATTTGTAGCGTCTGGTTGAGAATTTTGCGAGAAAAGTTCCGGAAAGACAAACTAAAGTGTATTATTTACATAGATTTTATTGACTTATGTATGCAAAAGCAGTTTAGGACTAATTGTTTTGTATCTATAAATACGATATAATTTCTTCATCTTCCAAACGAATTTGTTTTGCTCTATAATCTTCTAGGAGGAGCCCAAGCTTAGCCTAGTGGTTAGTATTTCAGATTGGAGATTTATGAGTCTCGAATTCGAGACGTGGTTTTATCAAACAGTTAACACGTTTCATACTTCCAACTGTGCGGTATAAGAGTGACAAGGTATCTTTGTTAGGTTAAGAGTAACCACTGCAGGTGGCTGGTGCTTTGACTTGCTGCCTTCTCTCTAGTGTACAGCTCAAAATTAGATACAGCTAAGCCTGAACCATGGGAATTTCTAACCTGACCGTTTAGTCCACTGTATGCATAATCTGTTGTTCAGGTGAACAAACAAACGCATCTTTGTTGAGGGTTTGGCATCGTCAAAGGTCCTTATTGCAGGTAATTGGACAAAAACACGAACAAATATATTTGTTTAATTGTTTCTCTTTGTTACACCGTTTTAATCTTACCGCGTTGATTGTTGCTGTTTGTCGGACAGTCCGAAAATAATGTTTAAAAATAAGTAACTTTTCTTCTGCTTGTGGATTAAATCTTTAAAATGTACCATGTTTTTTTAAAAAATCTCTAATCTACATAAAATAATATATATATATATTGCTTCCAGTGTGTTTAAAGATATGAGAATTCGAATACTTAACAACCATGTTGTGGCTGCTAAATTTGACCAAATATCACAAATCGCGCGATCCCTCTGACATCATTATAGGTTCAGAGTAGTTGGTACTCACTTTCGTATTCCTTTCATAGTCGTTTATACTGCTTTTTTGTTGCCTCGACATGACACACACACACACCACACCTTACATTCAACTAAAAAACAATTGAAAAATTCTGCTAATAAAACCTTTTAAAACAAAGACAGGATAAATATCGACGACTATTAATTTATATGGAAATTTACCAACGATAACCTGGTGAATTAAAACAAACATTTCCTTCAGATTTAACTGTTTATATCGAGGTTTACCAAAGTAATTTTGAGGAAATAGAGCGAACATTTACTTCAGATCTAACCGTTTATATCGAGGTTTACCAAAAGTAATTTTGAGGAAATAGAACGAACATTTACTTCAGATCTAACTGTTTATATTGAGGTTTACCAAAAGTAATTTTGAGGAAATAGAACGAACATTTACTTCAGATCTAACTGTTTATATTGAGGTTTACCAACGGTAAGTATGTTGAATTAAAACAATCGATGGGAACTGCGTTTCTTTTGTTGTTGTTTTTTTGCTAAAATATATCATGAGACGTAACATAATTGCATACAAAAGTAGTAAACAAGGTAATCGACCGTTTCAGCTTATAAAGTATTTCTGATATCATGGCTTTCTTATCTATATATCATTCAAAAATAAACTTAAACGTGTAAATTTACAGTACCTTGCAAAAGTATTCATCCCTACCAATAATGTCACATTTTGATGAAATACAAATAATGTAAACAATTTTTTTTAATTAACTTGTTCTTTATTCAAAACTCTAATGATATAACTTAACACTGTTATGTGTGAAGGAGGTTGAATGTCAGAAAAACCTGCAAAGAATATATATGAATTAAAATTTGACGATTGCATTAAGTATTCAGCCCCGTAAATCAGTACTTGATGGAAGCACCTTTGGCAGCAATTACTGCTGTGAGACAACTTGGATAGGTCTCTACCAACTTTGCACAATGGGATGGTGTAAGTGTTGCTCATTCTTCCTGGCAAAATTGCTTCAATTCTGACAAGTTGATGGACTGCAATATTCAAGTCTCGCCATAATTTTTCTATTGGATTCAAGTCAGAACTTTGACTGGTCTACTCCAAAACATTCACTTTCTTCTGTTGAAACCACTCCAGTGTGGCTTTGAGTCTTGTGCTTCGAATCACTGTCCTGCTGAAATGTGAATTTTCGACCCAGTCTAAGATTCTTGGTTGACTCAAGTAGGTTTTCTTCTAGGATTCGCCTGTACTTTGCACCATCCATTTTCCCTTCAATTTTGACAAGCTTCCCAGTCCTTGCTGATGAGAAGCATCCACATAACATGATGTTGCCACCACCATGTTTGACAGTTGGGATGGTGTTGACTGGGTAATGTGCTGTATTGGGGTTGACTCCAGATGTAACGCTTTGAATTTAGACCAAAAAACTCCATTTTTGTCTCGTCTGACCACAAAACCTTCTGCCACATGTAGCAGTATCATTTACATTCTTTATTTCAAAGTCCACACGAGATTTAAGATGATTCTTTTTCAGCAATGTCTTCTTTCTGGTCACTCGTCCATACAGACAAGCTTTGTGTAGGGACCAGGATATATTGTTGATGTATGAACACTGACTCCCATCTCAGACATGGAACTTTGCAAATCTTTCAAAGTCACTGTTGGCTTTACAGTGGCATCCCTAACCAGTTTCCTGCTTTACCGACTGCTTAGTTTGGGAAGGCGTCCTGATGTTAGTGACTGGGTGGTATGAAGCACATTCCACTTCTTAATGATGGACTTCACTGTACTCAAAAGGATAATCAGCGACTTTGAAATTTTCTTGTAACCTTCTCCTGATCTGTGCTTCTCTACCACTTTATTCTTGACTTGTTTGGAAAGCTCCTTGGTCTTCATGGCTGGTGTATCTTATCACTGTGTGAGTTGTGGCTTGAACAGATGCATTTACTCTGAAGTCAAGGTAAACCACTTTGATTACACGCAGACAGAGACCATAACACTAATTTTGTGACCTTTCAAACTAATTTTTTACTCCTGAACTGATATATGGTTGCCGTAACAAGGGGGTTGAATACTTATGGAGTTGAGAATATTCTAATTTTCTTTGAAAATCTAACGTTTTTTTCTCTAGTTTTCTCAGTTTGAAGTAGATTGTGTTAGATTCTAAATATAAAGTCCACTTGAAAATTTCATGATTGCAAGCTCAGACGACAACAAAATGTAGAAACTTTGCAGGGGTGAATACTTTTGCAAGGCACTGTATATTGCATACATGCAGGAGTGTTGTATCGGATAATATACAATGTTTGACGTAACTCTGAAGGACTTGTGTCATAATTTTAATTGTTACATCGCCCATTGTTAAACATTGAGTATTACTGGTTCGTTCAATATTAGACCTTTTTATAACAAATAAAGCCATTTAATATTAATTGGTCATTGCATGAAAATGTAAAAGCTGATATTTGTTACTTTATTGAAGGAACGTCTGTTTCTTAAAATATGTTTACTATACTAACTGTAACATCTTACATGAAATAAATAATGGAAGATAAGAAAAAGTACAAGTGGTTATTTAGTGTTGGATGCAGAGTGACCAGAAATAAAGCGTTTCTGACTTACATAAAAAAATTCTGTCTTTATATATACTTTTGCAGGAATTTGCTACATTGAATAAAGAGTTGAACCAAACACGAGAACAGCTATTGGAAAGAGAGGAAGAGATTCAAGAACTAAAAGCAGAAAGAAACAACACACGAGTGAGTGTAGTTTTAGTTCTTTTTTAACAGTTACCAAAACTTAAAAAATAAAGTGATTCCAGACGAGTGGATAGCACACCTGAGTCTCTAACAAAAGGAACCAGGACCGAATCCTTGTTCCTACCACCATAAACTGGTCTTCCTGTAGAATACATTGGATTAGCAGTGGAATCATAGCATATCAAGTAAATGATGTAATTAGTAACTAAGTACTAATTAGGCTTAAGTGTTCATTAACCATGACAACGGTTCGTATTAGATCACTGCAATCTATCGTAAGCACCTTGGTTGTAAATTAGCTGAAATAGATAACCATCATACCTTCCTCCATAAATGTAAAGAACACAACATAATTCTAATCTCCAGTATTAAGAAGATTTTAAATGCAAAATATGCAAATAATAAAACACATCAGTACAATCCTCCTTGACAGTGGATACCCTAAACACTAAATAAAGAATTTTTATAAAAGAGTTAGCACAAATTATCACATATAAAGTGTAATAGACTTAAAATGAGACCCAAAACTCGGGCGCTTTCGAATAGTTGACTATTCTTCTTCAGGAGAACAAAGGAGAAGAATAGTCAACTATTCGAAAGCGCTCGAGTTTTCGGTCTTATTTTAAGTCTATTACACTAAATAAAGAAAATATTAGGTCGTCAATAAATTAATGTTGTGTTTTGGAACACTTTCATTAACCACCCCCCAAAAAACATAAATCATGTATAATAGTTAAACGAACCACCTAAATGTCATGTTAGTGTAGCCTATATAATGTGTAAAGTTTAGTA
>NW_013667893.1:23780-26075 GCF_000517525.1 Limulus polyphemus | reverse complement strand
TTGTGTTTTGGAACACTTACATTAACCACCCCCCAAAAAACGTACATCATGTATAATAGTTAAACGAACCACCTAAATGTCATGTTAGTGTAGCCTATATAATGTGTAAAGTTTAGTAAACTGTAATCCCTTATAGTAATGGCACACGACGAAACACACATTCGGTATGTAATGCTGTTTGAATACAAGAAGGGAAACAACGCTTCTGTAGCCACAAAGAATATCAAAGAAGTTTATGGAAATGTTTTGAACGTACATAAGTGTCAATGTTGGCTCAGCAAATTTCGTTTTTTGTGACTTTAGCCTTAAAAACTGTGATGGCAGGGACCGACATGTTGGAATTGATATTGATGCTCTGAAGACGCTTGTTGGGTCTATCCTAAGGCAACACACTCGTTAAACGGCCTTGAAATTGCATGTCTCTTATGAAACAATATGTAAACATCCAAGGAATATGGGAAAACTCCATAAAGAAGGTGTTTGGGTGCCTCATGAAACTCTCCGATGATCATCGTTTCCAACGTGTGAACGTTGTTTGTCTCTTCTGGCGCGTAGTCCATTTTTGGACGGAATTGTCACTGGTGATGAAAAAAAGATTCTACATGCAAATATTAAATGCCAAAAACAATGGCTCAGTCCTAGACAAAACTACATTCGACCACAAAACCTGAACTCCATCCGCAGAAAGTGATGCTTTGCATTTGGTGGAACATCAAAGGAGTAATTCATTTCGAACTCTTCAATCCACAACGAACTGTCAATGCAGAGATCTATAGTCAGCAACTGAAACGTTTAAATCAAGCCCTTCATCAGAAACACCTTCACTCGTCAATCAGAAAGGTGTTCTTCTTCTCCACGACAATGCACGTCAACATGTGGCACGTTTGACGCAGCACAAGATTCTGGAATTGGGTTGGAAAGTTATCCCCCCACCACCATATTCTCCAGATGTAACTAATATATAACTAATAAGTTTTCGTAAATAGTATCCTAGTGTATTTTGAAGTTTTGCTAACAAATGTTTCAATATGTGTGTCCGAGATATTACTTACATAAACTAAAGATAGTATATCAGTCTATGATGAGAAGTGAGTTTCATATAAGAAAATCACAGAACTTGTAACTGATGATTTTTATACATTTGATTATCTATCTATATAGCGTGAACGAAAGATAATTCATGTTACGGTAACATGAAACATAATTCATGTTACAAAATACACGTTTTGTAATAAAGAATAATTAACTTGTGAAATAAAAGATATGTATATATATTTCTTGTGTTAAATATAACGGCATAGTTATGGTTAAAAGAATTGTAGTTGAATATGAAATGCAAAAAAACGACGTGTAAATATGTGTATATATATATAAATATATATATATTTGTTGCTATATTCATGATATCAGAATTTCGCGCAAAGCTACATGAGGGCTATCTGCGCTAGCCGTCCCTAATTTAGCAGTGTAAGACTAGAGGGAAGGCAACTAGTCATCACCATCCACCGCCAACTCTTGGGCTACTCTTTTACCAACGAATAGTGGGATTGACCGTCACATTATAACGCCCCCACGGCTGAAAGGGGCGAGCATGTTTGGTGTGACGGGGATTCGAACCCGCGACCCACAGATTGCGAGTCGAGCGCCCTAACCACCTGGCCATGCCGGGCCTGATATCAGAAAAACACGTAGGTTCAAGAAATCAATTTAACACAAAAATACGATAGCCTATAACCCGAGCACTTTCGAAAGGGGGAACTTTCTTATTCGAGGGCCTCAGAAGACGAAAGTCAAACTTTCGAAAGCGCTCGAGTTATAGGGTATCGTATTTTTGTATATTTGTTGCTTGTTTACATATATGCGTTTGTATCTGTTATTAAGATTTTCTTTATCGGCAATTACCAGATCATTTTTCATTTCACAAATTTTAATGCGCCGTGCAAGTTAACATATAAGCAGTGTATGAATATCTAAATTTTGAAACCAGTAACTTTCCCATGCTATAGTATTTTCTCAAGCGTAGGATGACAGAAGAAATGACATAAATCGGTCGTCGGATACTTATGTGTCATTACGTGGGAAATGTCTGGTATCTTACAAAGTAAAAGCAAAGTTTCAGTTTTCCAGTAGGTTGGAGCACTGTAGCCAGACTAAAAAGAAAACATTCTACATATAATACAAGTACTTTATAGTTATGTTTCATATTTTGGAAACCTCACTCTTTAGAAAGAAAAGAAATCCTATGATTTTGTCATAAATAATGGTTTTTAAGAGCAAAAGAATATTATATGTGCA
>NW_013667893.1:10344-22967 GCF_000517525.1 Limulus polyphemus | reverse complement strand
GGGGAGCTAGCTAACTTTGTCCTTAGTTATTCACCAGCCATACACGCCGAGTCTTCCACGATGAAGTTATATAATATTTTCATAAAAATAATAATTTCCGATGATAATCCGCTGAAGTTAAATGAGTTGTAATGTTCAAACTTTGTAAATGCTCCTGGTCAAATATCTGAAGTTTTCCGATTAATAAGTGCTAATCATAATTATAGTTATAGCTTCCAAAGTTTATAGGACACTGATTATAGCAAACTGATAATAGATAATGTTTTTGGCACGTCGCGTTGGTTATATTTATAGGCGTGTAGAGAGTTTCTCGAAAATCAGATACGTAACAATACTAAAACGCTACACTAAGCATTTACGTACATACATATATTGTTGATTCTTACACTCGAGAATATTCTACAACTTTAGACAATAGGCAGGAGTTTCTCAATAAATATTTAACACTATAAGCTATGCATATTTCTAAATGTAAACTTAAGTTAAGCACAAAGCTTCACAATGGGCTATCTGTGCTCTGCCCACCATGGTTGTCGAAACCCAGTTTATAGCGTTGTAAGTCCGCTGTGCCACTGGGGGGCGAATTCTTTGAAAGAAATAAATTTCCATTAATATGTTTATGCTGTTGTTTTGCCGTGGAATAAAGATCGAATTTTTAAAAATTTAATCTTATTATTTTGAAACATTAGGACACAGATTTTCAAATATAGTAGTAACGTACTAAAATTAATTCTATCATTTTAACATTCTAGGTTCGTGAAAAACTACGAGTAGCACTAGAAAGAGCTGCAAAACTAGAAGAGGAAGTAGCAAAAGCTAATGATGAGGTAAGCTGAAAATAATTTTGAGTTTTGAAGAAGTGAAAATTAATTTTGTGGATTCAGTTACCCATGGAATTTCAGAATGAAAATATAACGATTTGAGTTAGTGTTACAGGTGACAAGTGTGTGGCGTATTAAAAATGTGTTGTTGTTTTTTTTTAACCACACATATCACGTATAAATAACATGAACGTTAAGGCCTAATAAAACGTTCATTAATGACTTCTATTACATGATCTTTGTAAAGTCCCTTTGATTGTTTGCGAAGTTTAATTATTTTAGACATCTACTTAACAATTATATTGTTATCTGTAAATAAATTTTCTTCACTTCTATTTGTTTGTTTGTTTTGAATTTCGCGCAAAGCTACACGAGGGCTATCTGCGCTAGCCGTCCCTAATTTAGCAGTGTAGGACTAGAGGGAAGGCAGCTAGTCATCACCACCCACCGCCAACTCTTGGGCTCCTCTTTTACCAACGAATAGTGGGATTGACCGTCACATTATAACTCCCCCACAGCTGAAATGGCGTGCATGTTTGGTGGGACGGGGATTCGAGCCCGCGACCCTCAGATTGCGAGTCAAGCGCCCTAACCACCTGGCCATGCCGGGCCATTCATTTCTATTTAATGGACACAGGATGAATATAATTTATAATTTTATTATATTTTACCTTTAAGAGCTACCTCAACCATTTTTTGTTGTTGTTTTCCGATCTTTTTCAGTTTCAAAATCTGTATGCTATTTTAATAAAGATAATCTCACTTTAAGGCGTATTTTGTGGTTCATGAAGTAAAGTAAAATATAAAGTGAATTTTTATTACCTGGAAATATTTTTTCATCATTTTTCTGCAATTTACTAAACACGCTATAGAAAAAGTGAGTCTCCAAAACAGACAATGTTGGTCAAAAACATGATCCAGAGTAGAGATGTACTACACACAAGGTTGGTGAACTCATGATCCAGAGTAGAGATGTACTACACACAAGGTTGGTGAACTCATGATCCAAAGTAGAGATGTACTATACACAAGGTTGGTGAAAACATGATCCAGAGTAGAGATGTACTACACACAAGGTTGGTGAAAACATGACTTAGGGTAGAGATGTACTCCAAACAAAGTTGGTGTGGAGATGTACTATACAAAAATTTGGGTAAACATATACTACAAACAGAGTGGTGAAAACATAACTCAGAGTAGATATGTACTACACACAAGGTTGGTGAAAACATGATCCAATTTAAAGATGTACTACACACAAGGTTGGTGTAAACATGATTCAGAGTAGAGATATACTACACATGAAGTTGGTTTAAATATGACCCAGGGTAGAGACTTCACGTACTAAAAATTAAAAGCAGATAAAATGGGATAGAGAAGAATACAGTAATGGTGGTTTTATTGTATTTTTTATATTCCATTACAGCTGTTTTTAGTTCTTAAAGCATGAGGAATACCTTCAGCAATTACATTATTTGTTATAGGTAATCCTCAAGTTATTAGTCATTAAATGTAAAAGAAATAACCCTAAACAGGACTTAGAGAAAAGAGGATATAAATCTACATTTGATGCAGGGGACAAACTAACAGATCAGTTAACAAATTACCAAGATCTTGTTTATACTCAAGTTAAAGGATGTGAAAAATTATAGTGTGTGTGTGAATTCATGCGTGTTTTCTGGTACATATCCAACTAGCTTCTGTGTGTGTGTGTATATCTGTGCTAGCCATCCCTAATTTAGCAGTGTAAGACTAGAGGGAAGGCAGCTAGTTATCACCACCCACCGCCAACTCTTGGGCTACTCCTTTACTAACGAATAGTGGGATTGACTGTCACATTATAATGCCCCCACAGCTGAAAGGGTGAGCATGTTTGGTGTGATGGAGATTTGAACTCGTGACCCGCATATTGGGAGTCGAGTGCCCTAATCACCTGGCCATGCCGGGCAAGTTGAAGAGAAACAAATGTGAAGTTTAGATGCATTTCTAATGATTTAATTATACTATTTTTAGTGGCTTCTTCTTTTTCAGCATTGTATAACAGCCAATGCATAATTTGTAGTATGTAGCATCATATGCTGGCCTTGGTTGCAATGGGTGAATATGAACATCCAAAAGAGATAGCCACCATGTCTTGGAGTGGCACCAAAGAATCACAAATATTTTTGAAAGGTGTTTTTTATGCTCTAAAGAGTTTGTTTTTCTAATGTGTTTTATTCTATTTTACATTATTTTTGTTTAAAGTTTTGTATTTTTTTCCCCACATGATCAGTAGTGTATTGTTTCTTCTACTTTGAACTTTAAAGTGTTACCTTTTTTATATGTTGTCCGCCATTGGGTTAGCAGTAAGTTTACAGACTTAAAATGCTGAAATCTTATGTTCGATCCAATGCCATGGACAGATTGCAAACAGCCCAATTTGAAGCTTTGCACTAAGAAAAAGACACTAACATTTTATGTTCTGTGCTTTACTTACATTTTTATTTATTTCAAAAAGTGTGCTCTTATCTTACTGTATTTCATTTAAAGGGTATTATATTATATTTGTTACTTTGTATTTTTACTTGTCTTATTATATGTGCTTTTCATTTCACTAGCTCTGTGTAGACTCATAAGTTCTTAGAATTAGTTAAATATGTTCATTGTAACTACGAGTTTTCTGTATGTGTGGCTCAACTTGTGTACTACCATATTGTGCTTGTCTGTAATGTTTCCAATCAGTTCAATCAAGGGTTGTGATTTTCATGCAGTTTCACTTTACTACACTATAACTTTTTAATTGGTGTTAAAAGTTAATTAAAGTTGGCTCATGGACATGTCTAAGATAAGGGAGATGAAGGTCGTAGTATACAAATACTAAATATTGTACTCACTTACTTGAATAAGGAGACACATATAATAATAAGTTGGCAAACAATGGCTTATAAGCATGATAATAAAGTGATTTATTTTGAGGGAGAACATCCTACATGTTTAGACAAAACATTGGTCTGTCTAACCGTCTGTTAATGTTCTGTTGAAACGTAGTGTGTTACTCCAAAAACAAATCACTCCATTGTGCTTTTAAATAATTGTTTGACAACTTATAATTATTGTACTGTCAATAGCATACGTTTTATTTCTACAAAATCTTTAAGTATTTCTAAGTTCTAATTTTGGAACAGATTAAATCAATTTGAAATCATGGGTAAAACTCGGCATGCCTTATCTTAACTGCTTTTAAGTATTTCTAAGTTCTAATTTTGGAACAGATTAAATCAATTTGAAATCATGGGTAAAACTCGGCATGCCTTATCTTAACTGCTTTTAAGTATTTCTAAGTTCTAATTTTAGAACACATTAAATCAATTTGAAATCATGGGTAAAACTCTGCATTCCTTATCTTAACTGCTAATCATGCACATTTTATTTTAGTTTCATATTCTCAAAGTGGAAGACATTTAATACAATTGTATGTGAAAGGTGAAATACAGTATTTCACTGCATTCATCAAAGTTGTTTGTTTCTTCTCTTCTGCACTCATTCTAACACTAATATTCCATGGAGCCAAAACGTATGACCTCTTGTTATTGGAGGTAGTTTATCTGTGTTTTTTACAACACTGGAACAAACACTGTCATATACATAGACATTACAGCACATCACGTTGTTTATCCTGTGGTATTATTATCCATTGTTATGACACACTATGACATTACCTAAGATATTAACATATTTGATGTTAAACTTATGAAATTCAAATACGTATGGTATATATCATCTTGTACCCATTTGCTATAGCATAATATAGTACCTCAGTATATCACACGAGTTTCATCTCTTTCAGTGGACAAACAAAGCAGCATATCTCCTCTCTTAACTTTATATTCATTTCAACACAACTGAAAAGAACTTATGAAAAAAGGTCATTGCTACGAGATTCAGGAAACATAACTGTGGCCCACCGTCTACTATTTTAATTGTTAACACATGAAAATTATTATGTTAAAGTTGTTTTTTTAGTGACTCTTTGTTAGGTTACAACTATAGGTTCCAAAGTTACAAAGAAAATAGCAGAAGAAACAAATGTTCAGCTCCACAGATTGTCTTCTCTGTTGTGTTTACCACTCAGGATCAGAATAGTAAAGTTTATTGTCAGTTTGCAATATTGTTTGTTTTATTCATAGTAAGATGCCTTTTTTTAACCTTTTGTTAAAAAGAAGCACCAAATAAACTTACTCTCTTTACTAAACTCTTTTTGACCCTTACAGTTAGCCGAACATAAATATAAGAATATCCTGAAAGAACTACATGGAGGAGGAGAGCCAAATGTATGTTTCTATATTATTGATTATAATAGATATTTTTAAAATTTAATATAGTAGTTACACACAGAGACAAAGATATGTACATACAAAACAAATTCCAAAAAACAAGTACACATATACACCAGACAAAAAAAACTGGGATACAAGGTACAGTGTGGGGTATAGGACCCACACAGCTATCAGCTTGAATCTTTAAATACAGGCCTCACATGATGTAAGAAAACAAAAAGTTAAGAGCAGATACGAAGCTCAAACCCACAGTGTTTTACATCAAAAACTATCATTTGCTGTCTGCAGCCATAATAATAATCAAGGAATAGAATTTGGAGGCAAGATTCCATTTTTCATATGTTTGATAGTAGGGTATTTTGATCTAATCATTTAAGGTTTTATTATAACGTTCATTTAGATAGACACTTAAAAGGGCCGAACTACCAAGCTCAGGTGATAAGCTATATTTACTACCCCAAGGTTTGTTTTTATAATTCTGTTATGTTAGGATCAGTTACCTTTTCACAGCTGAAAATAGTGAATGTTAGTTTGGACATTGTGGACTTGAGCACACATATGTTCCCTTAATTTAGTTTAATTTTTTATTCCACATGTAAGGTTTGAGAACAGAGGTTAAATGTAATAGATGGTGTAACCCTACCCCTGTGTGAGTTTAGATACTTCTTGTACTATAGTATATGTGTATTCCCTTTCTTTCAATATAATTGATACCTTGTTTTATTTTGTCTGTCTCTTATGCATGTTGCTTTTGTATTTGGTCTTGCACTCTGAACATTTTTTAAATACCACTAAAGTTAAAATGGTGTTGTTTTAATACTCTTCTCCTTAAAAAGAGTTAAAATTAACATAACTGTTGTCGATTTTTATAAATATCCAACTCTAAGTACATACACACACACACATATATATATATATATATATACTTTTTAAATTATTACACTAAAAACAGTACTTTTTTGTGCAATGATTTGTTGGTATGAAGTTTTTTATCTATGTGCAATTTGTATAGTTTATGTTGTAAACACTGTCTAATAAACATGCCAATTTTTAGTGTAGAACTTGTAAAGTATAAAAAATGCATTTTAAAACTGTATCTGATATATGTTTTTTATTGTTCTGTGATTACTTGTTAGGATTAAAGTAATATGTTGCAGTGTTCTAAATAAATTAATGTTATTTTCTCTTCTAGCTATCGAATGGGTCAGCAGAGGTTACAGCAGAAGCAGCAAGAGTTGTAGAATTACAATGTACAATAGAAAAACAGGATACAGAACTAAGCTTAGCAAGAAGCAAGCTAGTAGAGCTTGGTAGTAAGCTTAAAGAGTTTGAAGAGGCTCTTTCTGTTTCAAAAAGAAATGTAGGAAGATTACAGGAGGAAAATTTGAGACTATCGCAAGACCTGAAAGAGGTAAGAATCATGTAAACATATACTGATTTCATATACCTGCAATAAAAGCTTTTTATCCAGCTCTAAAAGGTATTCAGATAGAAGAAATGAAAATTATTAGAAACTTGTATCGAGTAAATTAATTTTAGTTACTGGATACTAAGAATAAAATAAAGTATGTACAGCAAAAAATGTTAGTATGTGTTTATCATCATATTAGGTATAACTTGAGAAAATTAAATGTTTAAATTTGTACTGATGGTTCTGTGTGTATATATTGTACAGACTAAAAAAAGGAATAATGAAATATTTTTATATTTCCTTAGAACAATGCTCAAAAATATGACCAAGAAGAAAGAATAGTAACATTAGAGAAGAGATACCTTAATGCTCAACGTGAATCTACGTCATTGCATGACTTAAATGAAAAACTAGAAGAAGAGTTGTCTAACAAAGAAGAACAACTTAAACTTGTAAGTTTTTCAACATCTGTTTTTCTAGTAACCTCCCTGAAAAAGACAAAACTCTTGGTAGTTACATTGAATTTTAAATTATACTTATTATTATTATTATGTTTATCTTAAATAAGAAATATTAAATATAACTAGCACTACAAGTGAAAATTATTGTCATTCTTCTAGAACAAACGTATCTATGAGTAGACATTCATAACGTACCCGAGAATTACTTTTGCTTTATGTCACATTCTGAGGACAAACATATTGTTACGTCTCTGGTCGTTTGTTAATTGAACTTTTTAGTCTTTTTCTAAATTAATAATCAAAGTAAATGCTATTATTTTACCTAAAATTTCACTTTTTGTTTTTCCTAAAGAGTGAAGAGAAAATCCGTGCATTGCAAGAAAGGATAGAACTATTAGAACAGAAACTTAATGAGTTTTCTAAGAAGACTGATGTTGCAAAAGAAGTTAAAGGTCTGCAACTAGTCGAAGATGTGTTTCAGGTTGGTGTTAAGAAGTGCATATTTTACTAATGTGTATACATATATGTTTGTTTCACAATATTCTACTGTTAAATATAAATAATCCTGTGTTAGGTAGCATCATATTTATTCTTTATTTATAAATTCATGACAAAGAATTGCAGATTTTTTACCTACCAACTTCTATATCCTCTGTTGGAAACTTTCTCACTGCTAGAGCTGGAAAATGTATGTATGGGCAAGATTAAGACAATGAATAGCATTAAACTAATATTATTAAATGAATAGTACTAAACTCTCAAGTCAGCCCAAAGTCTTAAAAAAGGTATTGCATAATCCCAGTTTTCTTATGTTAGTAATCACTCCTATTGCACGTATTCAATGTAGGTAATCCCCAATTCATATAAGCTTGTACAAGTCTGTCAGTTTTTATGGGGGCTGAATTCTTTACTGTAGGTCTGTGACTTATTGTGATAAATGTCAACACTAAACAGACAGCACACAATCCACTTGTTTTAAAATAATATTTTCAAAACTAGTCAAACATATTTACAAAAATTCATTACACTATTCGTTATCATTGTTGTATCCAGAGCTTTAAATATATTTCATCAAAGTCCACACAGGCGGGTTCAATTACTTTAAAACACCCTTTGACAAGACAATTTATTCATTGTCTCTGTTGTTACAATATCACTGTAAAACTCACTTTAAATATTGCTTGTTACAGCTAAACTAACAATCACACAGTCTAATTTCACCTTAACTTCTTTATAAATCACCTGTCACAGCTAAACTGCCAATCACTCACTTTAGATCTGTCAATTATCACTCACTTTAACTTTTTTTGTTTTTCATTCTATATCTGGATGTATTTATAACACATGACAGAAAAATACAAAAATATCTGTCCCTCTAGTGACAACAATATTGTACAACAAGAAAAGCTTAGAAGCTTTGAGTAAGACCACGTCAACAATATTACAAAAGCCTAATACAACAATTAAACTGCATACACAATGTATGACTTGTACCAAGTTACGTAACGAAATTTCTCATAACTATCGCTTTTAAAATAATTAGCTTTTAAAACTCTTGTTTTTAAAATTACATAGTAAACCACTAGAAAAACTAGTAACTCTTAAATTAAACAGTCTTGTATATCCAACACTGTACCTCCCCTTGAAATGAATACAACCTCATACCAGAATGGCATGATACAGAGTCAAACAGGCATAAGTCTAACAGAATAGCCTTTTAAATATATATATATAAGCTATGTAATACAAGTTTGTCCTCTACAATCCTGTTTACATGGATACCAACCAATTAATTGTATGCAGAACACCTTCATGGAAATTTAGAAAAACAACCAGGATATACCTAAATAAAAGTATTTTTTACTTGTTACTGAAGGGTTAAATTTCAGTTTTTCTGCTATCACACTCTTTTATGAGACTGGTGAAATTGAGTGAATTTAAACACTTCAAGAATTCCATTATTGCAACACTTACATCTGTATTTGTTTAGATCAGTCATGTTGCTTTTGTTCTGCATGAATCCACAAATGTTTGTGTTCTCTGTGTACCTCAGTCATTATGAAATAAAACTATGAAAGTATTTATATCATTAATGTTTTTTATTAATATTATATAAAAACTGAGCCATATATTTTCCATATAATACTATGAATTATGATTCACTTCACTATATATTCCAATATGTCAGGTTTTTATACATATGAATTGGCAGGATTCTTTTCAGTAGGGGACTGTGACTTGTTGGCATTGAGTTTCAACAATAAATGAACAGCACACAGTTCACTTGTTTTGAAATAATGTATTAAAACAAGTCAGTTATACCTAGAGCTTTAAATAACCATCTCTTTTTGTTGAAGTCCATACAGGCTAGTTCAGTTACTTTACAACACAATTGACAAAATGAATAATTCTTCTCTGCTCTGTTACTACAATACAGCCAGTGATAATTTCACTTACTATTACACTGTTGGTTACCCAGTTGTATTTATAGCTTTAAATAATTATCTTTTTGTTAAAAGTTAACACACATTTGTTCAATTTCTAAAGAACACAATTGACAAGATAACTTATTCTTCTCTACTCTTAATACAATATTATCTGCAATAATTTCACTTAAAAAAAACACAAAATCCCACTATATGCTCTTTATGGCTAAACTCACAAACATGCAGTCTAGATCTATTTGCCTATATCTCTCACTAACTTACTTCAACTACATTTTGAATGCATATGTATAAATAGTCCACCTGAGATCTAGAACTTTCTACATACCACAAGATATTATAATGTAATAATACTGGAGAAAACTTACAAGGTTCTAGTAACATGCTAAGCACAGATGATGAAATTGTTTCTGTGACATTAGAGTATAAGCATTTAATGTTTGTGTATTGTAAAAATTTATGAAAAAATAAATTATTTCAGTGCAAAATATGTTTCTATAATTTGATAAATACATGCATCATTTGTTTCGAAAAAACTGTCAGTAAAGAAAGATGTATCCTGCATGCCAAAATACCATTGTTGATGTTCCTTAAATACCTTCCAATAAAGACAGATCAAGCCTTCCAACATAATTATCTTGATGTTTGTTCATTAAATACCTATCAGTAAAGACAGATCTATATGTATGTTACAAATTTCTTTTCATTTTCACCAAAGGTAAAAATGGAAAATATCATTTGTGTCAGATGAAAATGCAGTCTACAGCAGAGTGTAAGACCAATCAAGGAATGCATTAGGCCTCTATGTCACAGATATTTTCAATTTTACCTATGGTAAAAAAGAAATTAAATCTCTCACATACTTATAGAATCATTAAACAGTTGGTCTGTTGTATAATATCAAATAATAAATTAGGCATAATGCCATAAAATCCAGTTAATGATGTAGCGCTCCAGAACTTTGGTTGCCAAGTACTCCCCTGGCCTTCCCTGGGGGACTTGTCTGATTTGAAGGCTTTCGAATAAGAAGAGAGAAAAACCCTACAAGACTAAGCATGACATACCAAGAAGTCTTCTATAGACATAATCAAAGTTACTCTGATACCTAAAATGAAGGGACTCATCTTGAAACGTGGAGAATACAAAGTATCTAGTCAGAGATTTAATTCTGTTGTCCAGAGAAGATACAGTGACTTTGTAGTTCTACATGAAATTTTGTTACCAGATTTCCATGCAGAATTATACCTCAGCTGCCTCCAAAATAATTTGTCAAAACAGATGCTCACTTTATTGAAGAATGACGAATAGCTCTGAAGAGGTTCTTGACACTAGTAGTTGGACATCCAAATATTTCTGAGGATTCACTTATTCATTTCTTTCTTACATTCTTAGGTAGGGATATCCAACATGATGTTAAAGAAGAATGAGTTTTCTACTAATAGGCTAGCTCAAACAGTTGAAGAATTGGTTCCCCTTGACACACCTACACAATCCAGACTAGCTCATGACCTGATGAAGCAGGTACACTCCAGTGTCAGTAAGCTCAAAGATGCTCTAGAGAGTATTAAAGAACAAACACTAGATGGTGCTGTGAACATGCTGACATTTGAAACAGAGTTGAGCTGACTTGCCAACATGGCCAATACTGACTCAGACTGGAGTTTAAGTGGAAACAAAATGTGGAACCATTTGAAGAAAGGTTTTAAATCCCTTCATTCTTTATTTCCTCCTACTTCTGATGCACCAGCTGAACATCTGAAACAGGAAGATGAGGAAGTTCTTGAAAAGCTGAACTTGTTCTTGAATCTTCTAAGTGCATACAAAGAGTTACATGATCACTATGACAATAACATTAACAAAATGAAGAGAAAGTCATCAAGTGACCTGTCTGCTCCACAGGAGGAAGAACAACAGGAGAAGAGGAAACATTTTGCACTCCACTGCATCCGTATGGAAACACAATTTGTTCATTATCACATGAATATACTTGGTGAGATGTTACACTCCTCAATAGAACTGGAGACAATCAAACACTATAAGATATATGAACTATGGAAGAACATGCACCCTATGATGGAGAATATGAATTTTGCAGATCTTGTGGAAGAAAGATTAGGATTGACATCTCCAACTGGAAACAAGAGTCCCTACTTTCCTTCCAAATGAAATCTATGAAGACAATTTTTGTGTAGATAGTAGGAAAAGATTTTTGTGTAAATGACAGATCTAGTTTGGCAAAATAATTGTGTTGATGGTCAATAAATACCTATCAGTGAAACAGATCTAGCCTACCAAAATATCTTTTTTAATGTTCATTATTAAATACGTATCAGTAAAGACAGACATAGTTTGACAAAATACCTGTGTTGATGTTTGTTCATTAAATACTTATCAGTAAAGACAGATCTAGCTTGCCAAAATACCTATGTGGATGGTCATTAAATGATTCTGATTAATTATGAGAAAAACATAGAACAATCTAGCAAACTGAAATCTGTCAAATATATCAAGATGCATGGTATTGTGTTGTGCAGGACACAGTGTGTTATTAACAGGAGTGATAGTTTAGTGATTTTCCACTTTTTGTAGGTTATACTGTGGCAATCCAAACTATCGCATAATTTCAGTGAATGTACTCTACTGGATCCTTATTTCACATATCAAATTTTAAGGCAATTCAATAAGAAAGACATGAGATATAAAATCTCCAATTATGATTGAATTTTTTTCTTTTTTTTCTCATGAATTTTTTAAAGTTTGGTACACTGACACATCTTTAGACCTTACAATTAGGTGTCAAATTCAGTTTAAGTATAAGCCACATGTGTAAAGTTATTCAACAAAAACTGCTCATATTTGACCAACATCTTTGTGCAAAATTCACATGAGCTATGGGTCTAACATTTTCACTACAACTTCACTTAAGACTAAAGTGGACTGTTTATAGCATTTTGTCATTTGAATTAAAGATAGCTCATTTAGAGTAGCAAAACTATAAGGTGAAAGGACGTGCAGATACATAAGTATTGGTTAGGCCGAGCAAACTAGATTAGCAATTTGTAACTGAAGTTTTCAAAAGAAACATGCAGGTGGACAGTTATTGATTATTGATTGTCAACTTTTCAGCACAAATTTACTAAATTTTATGAAATTATCTTAATTAAATAATG
>NW_013667893.1:0-9676 GCF_000517525.1 Limulus polyphemus | reverse complement strand
CATCATGCCCCCAAATTGAACAAAAAATTGAATCTTCTTAATCCTGCACAAGGATTGTTTGGGATACAGCTTATCAATTACTTTAATTGTGATTTTATTTTTATTCTGGATTATTCTTATTGTTATTCAAAGAGGGTGAAACAAAGTAAAAGTAACATTCTTGAACCCAATGCATGCTTTAATAAAAAAGTACTCTCCATCAAGGAAAATGAGAGCAACAATAGTTTAAAATTGTGAACTAAAAGAGTATCCATGTGCACATTGAAAAACATTAATTTTGCCAAAATTTGACACACTATTTATACAAGTATAGGATGGATGATAACTGATAACACTAATTTAATACAACAATGCAAGAATCAAAAGTTGAATTCAAGAAAGTGACTATAATATAATTATCAAAATAATTAAGTATATTGTCACATACGTAACACAATGAAATAGTGTTCATTGTGCAAAATATGTAAATGAATGTACTTATGCTATCACAAGTTCATAAAAATTATTCATAACTAAACATACTGTCACAAACATACATTTTAAATTTACTTGGCTTTGTTATGTTAGACAAAATATTTATTCAAATGCGTATGACAAAAGGAATTACTAAAGTCAAAATTACGGATGTCACCAGTGCTTGAATGTTTGAACAGATTTGCTGTTTAGAAGTTTTTTATTGCTCACAGTTGGTTGTGAATTTTCAAGATTTCAGAATAAACCATGCCAGAGAGAGAAAAAAGAAACAAAGACTACAATTGTTGGCTGTCGGCAAGAGTTGATAATCTTTTGGAATAATCCAGTGAATGATTTCAGCTTCATTAGTTGATTGATACTAAAATAGCTTTTTTTTTGTTAATAATTTTGGTTCAATTTTATCAATTTTAGCAGACACAAGAAAGGCAAGTGAGTATGGAGGATCAAGTACAAAGGTTGGAGCAACAACTAAATGAAAAGAGTGTGGAACTTACCAAAGTAAGTGTAACATATACTTTTAACTGAATTTGCAGCCCCGTGAAGCAAATACTTACAATATGGGACTTGAGATAAAACTACTGTAAAGTATAATGGAAAGATACAGAGTATAATGGTATAGTTTAATAAATTATAAAATTTACACACTTTTGTTATAAGTAAAAGAACATGGATGTGATTTTATTATGTGAAATTACTTAATCCTTCATTGATAATCACATATATTTGGATAGGTTTGTAGGACTGTTAGAAATAGTGATTGTCTAAGCATATCTGTAAAATGATGGAAATTATTAGATTTCTGGAAAATTTTCTGAGATTTCTACTACAGTTTGAGATAATAATTAAACAATATTTATAGACAGATACTCAGTTTATTCTTTTAAACCAAGCTAGAAAACATTGCATTTATTCACAATATTTTTTGAAAATAATAAAATACATGATATTTTCTCTAAACAAGTGAGATTATTATAATAAATGTTACAAAAAATGTAAATGTTGTATTTCATCAAATATTGGATTTAAAAATTCCTGAGGCATTTTTTATATATTTAGCTCAGTTTCTATCTCAGCCCCTACTGTGCTACTTTTGTTTTATTTTAGTCACAACAAAGAGAGAAAATGAATGAAGACCACAACCAACGGCTGTCAGCAACAGTTGATAAACTGTTGGCAGAATCTAATGAGCGACTTCAACTTCACCTCAAGGAACGAATGCATGCATTAGAAGAGAAAAATAGTTTGTTGCAGCAGCTTGAACACGCACAAAAGACTCTTGAGGAGACCAAGGGTGAAAAGGTAGAGATCTGCTACTTTGTTATACATTGAAAATAAGTTGACACATTAGAAGAGAAAAACAGTTTGTTGCAGCAGCTTGAACACGTACAAAAGACTCTTGAGGAGACCAAGGGTGAAAAGGTAGAGATCTGCTACTTTGTTATACATTGAAAATAAGTTGCCGCATTGAAAGCAGCATACTTATTCAGTAATAGTATTTGCTGCTACTGGAAGAATACAAGCACCATAGTGGGAAAGAAACATTACATCAGTGCTAGGTTTTACTTTGTACTCTAAAATTTCTATATTGGAATATACACTTAGAATAATGTGTTTTATGTTTTTACATGATTTGTAAGATAATTTATTATTATAATTGTATGTCCACCTGTTGTAACTGGCTTTTAGCCTTTTATAACAAGTAATTGTACGTATGCATGTGAATTTAGACATATATTTACATAAAAAATATTTTTCTTAAACAAATGCTGATAATTTTTTTGTGATAAATATTCTATGATGTCTGGTATTTTCAATCTAAACAGCCAGCATCTTATGTAACAAGTGAACTAAATGGCCAGGTATTTAAAGTTCAGACATAGTCAATCATAATTTAGAAATGCTGACTGGAGGGAGGACAACAGTCAACAGCAACTACCACCTACTGTTAACCAAAGAGTTGAGTATTGACTGTCAGAGTTGTAACACTCACATGCTCAGCAGTATATATTGGATTGAACTTTAGACCTTCTAATTCAGAGCTTAGCACACTAACCACTAAACCTTTCCTGATCCACAATCAGCTGTTAATAGAAACTGTGCTTATTAGTGTAATACTTATAGATAATTTTTATATTTATTCAGTGTTCTATATTTACATTAGTTTTGATCACACGTTATAGTGTCAGACTGCTTGTGCAATTACTTTTCTCGTCATGTTACGTATATATCATTAATTGATTGTTTAAGTTAACAGAATATTATTAATAACCTTATATTATTGTTTGAATACTTTTTTCAGGGTAAAATTATGCAAGAATTAGGTAAAATGAGGGCTGAGATGGATGGACTTCGACAGAACTTTATTAACTATAAAGCTGGAAATTTAGGCAGGTCAGTAAACCAACAGTAATTCACTTTTGAAACTGTTTTAGGTTTTATTTTGAAAACATACAAAGAGCTTGAAAAAGCATTAAGATAGTTTATGAAAAAACATAAGTTAACACAATAAACACAACTTGTGAAAAACTACTGATCAGAGAATGATGTAACTATTAATTTCATCATCATCTAAAAAATAATTACTGTCCCTTTATATTTGTCTTGTGTTCTAAATAGTGTAGATTTAGTACAGCTGTAATAACTCATACACTGTCAGAGCTGTGTGTAGGCATAAAACTAAAGTTACTTCAGGAGAAGTTGGAGTAATCAAAACTTAGAACTAAATAACAAAGAAATACTGTATGCTATAATTATTTGACTGATGAGCCTCAAATAAGCAGCAAGAATTTGATCAAAATATAATAATTTAAGGCTACATCATTAAGCCTTTGAATTCTAGTCACATAACAAATTGCAAAAAAATTTAAAAGCTTTTTGATATAATTTTAAGGAATTTGTAAATGTAATAAATATACAGTAAAATATTTCGACATCTTACCTTCACTATAGAAATAGTATTTTAAAATAAAATATCTTACTGTTTAAATAGAAAATGGTCATAAAATGTTTCCAAATATTTAGCTGAAATAAACGAATCTTTCACTCAAGCATACAGCAGTTGAAAATAATGGCTTTTTCAGGGATTTATATACAAGTTGGCTGGGATTCTTCTACAGTAGGTGTCTGTGACCCGTTGGCAATAAATTTGGACAATAGACGACAGCACACAATTTACTTGTTTTAACATAATATACATTCAAAACAAGTCAAATAAATGTACAAAAATTCTTTACACTATATGAAATCAGTTTTATCTAAAACTCTAAATAATTCTCTTTTCTTGTCAAAAGTCCACACAGGCTGATTCAATTATTTAGAATCCAATTGACAAGACAAATTATTTTTCTCTACTCTGCTTATTAGTGCACAATCTATTTTAGAATCAGTTATGTCAGCCTGTGGGTTACCACCATTGTATCCTGAACTTTAAATAATTGTCTCCTTTTCGTCAAAGTCCACACAGGTGAGTTCTATTACTTTATAACACCCTTTGAGAAGACTAATTATTCCCCTTATCTCTGTTAAACTGTGAAACTCACTTTGAAATATCACCCGTTTAGGCTAATCAGTCACATGCTGGCTAACTTCAAATTTTCTTTCATTAACTAACTTTTTTCTTGACATTATTTTCTTCATGTTTTCTGATTTTTGCTTACTTGGTTGGCTAAATTTATATGTCTTTGCCAACTGAGGCCTAGAACTAGAACTTTCTACAAACTAGAAGATGCTATGATAGAACAATAATCACACAGCGAGAAAAACTTAGAGGTTTCGAGAAAGATGATGTCAACAATACTACAATAACTGAACTACACATATAATGTATGACTCTTACTAAGTTATGTAACAAAATTTGTCACAACTGTTACTTTTAAAATAATTAACTTTTAACACTCTTGTTATGAAAACTAAATTGGTCATTAAATATTAAATCAATAACTAAACTAAATAATAACTATTAAGCTACACAGTCTTGAATATCCAACACGCTCACTACCTAATTTTTTTTTTTAATTGATACTTCCCTCAGAAATGAGGAAGAGGGTTTACCACTGGAATATTTTTGGATATTATTATATTTTTGAATACTATATATTCCATTGTTTCTTTGAGAACACTTGAAATCTGTGACTTCACCTCAGATTCTGACTGAATTGAAGATCTAGCATAATATGCCCTAATCACTCCACCCATCCCTGTAAAGCTAATAATCCAGTTTGAACAGCTTTTTGCATGATTTAAAGTGCATTAAATCCCACGCTGTGGGATTTCTGGTCACCTCATATACCTTAGTTGTTCATTTTAGTCATCAGGAATACAAGGATAGGTGCAAGAGGTCAATAAACGTGTTCTTTATATTTTAGGTATTTTGAGATGCTCTTTTGCAGTTTCATTGTTCTTTAAGGTTCACAACATTGGTAAGAGTCTAGTGTTGGAGAATAGGAGGCATTGAAAAAGTGTTTAACTGTTCAATCAAGTCATAACTCTTTAATTGAAAATCCTCATATATTAATGTTAATTTTTAGGATAACAGAAGAAACATTTATACATTTTGAAACATACTTATGCTTGTTTATATGTGTTATCAATAAATTACTTAAAAATAAATGCAAGTCATCATTTTTGTAAGTAATGTATTTTTGCTATGTTGTTTTACTTTTATTTTGTCCTTCAGTGGGACAGTGGTAAGTCTATGGACTTAAGACAATCAAACCTGGGGGTTTGATTCCCTGAGGTCGACACAGCAAAGAGCCCAATGTGGCTTTGCTGTAAAACAAACAAAATTACTTTATTTTGTTTTTTTTCATTCATTTGTTTGATGATAAGAACAGAGCTACACAATGTACTATGTTGTGCTGTGCCCACCATTAGTATCGAAACCTGGTTTTTATTAGTGTGAGCCCTCAGAATTACTGCTGAGCTGTATTCTCTATTTTTTTGCAGCAAAGATGTGTTTACGATTTTAATATACCAAAAGAACCCCGAGTACAATTTGTTTACATATTCATGCATTCATTAAATTTGAGACATATTTAAGAACAAAATATAGATATGTTCAAATTGAATGTTTGTTTTTGTGTTTAAAAAAAATTGTTTTGACTGTGGGACAGTAAGTTGCCAATTAATTAAAATTGAAATATTTCTGACAAAAATTTTAACCTACAGAGAACCAGGTTTTCCAACATGTTTTGCATAAGCAGATGCCAGAGATAAATAAAGACCAAAAAAAGTTATTGTAATACTTTTTTATTCCTCTTCAATATATGATCATTATAGAGAGGTTTAAAAGAGACTGATCTTAGTTATAGGGCTATTAAAGTAAAAATTGATAATATATATTTTTATATCATAAAGCATTTAAAACTTGCCTTGTTTATTAAAATGAATTATCCCATTTAAGTTATCGTAGGCACTTAATATATTGGATTTGTACTCTAATGCATATTGTAGACTTTCAAGTAGCATATACTGACCTGCAAAACATACTATTTATATGTACACTGGTTTCCAAAAATCCAAAATAGTGCAAGATTTAATCATCATATCTGGACCACAAGTGCATTTGTAAATGATACAATGTGCAATATAAAATATGTAAAGTTGGTCTCATCAAAACATGTAAGTTAGTTTAGTGGTCTGTTAAACGGATCACCCACACCAACCCAACTGTCTTTAAATTTCTGCATGTTCACAGGGAGGATGGTATCGGTTTCATGCTCGCCCTTTCAGCCGTGGGGGTGTTATAATGTGACGGTCAATTCGTTGGTAAAAGAGTAACCCAAGAATTGGCAGTGGGTGGTGATGACTAGCTGCCTTCCCTCTAGTCTGGTATTTGTAGCTGGTATTGTTTGGAAAATTCTCTAAGGTGGAGAACTACTGTTAAACTTGAAGTTAGACAGTTTTAGACTCAACTGAATGACTAAACATAGACAGAAGTGTTGTTTCCCATCTATAAACACAATTCCAACTGCATGGAGATGTTGCTTGAAGACCAAAACAATGTTCACCAATAGCCACAACCCCAGCAGGTGACTGTTATGTGTCACTTTGGTCCAATGAAACGGATCACCCACACCAACCCAACTGTCTTTAAATTTCTGCACGTTCACAGGGAGGATGGTATCGGTTTCAACAATATGCAGAAGGATCTATGAAAGAGGACTCTATGCTAGTAGACCAGTGGTGTGTATCCCTCCCGTGACACACACATATAGAAATATTTTAATTGGTGTTGTGTGCTGATGATTTTTACAGATGAGTCATTACTCTGCTTACAGTGTGAGTCAAGGGATACATTGCAACTAGCCCATGCACGTTATAGAAAGAGATTCTTAGGGTGGTGTAGGTTTTATGGTCTGGGCAGAAATTTCCGTGGGTTGACTTATAAATCTCCATTTTTTAGGGTGGTACTATGACTGGCCGGAGATATAGGGATGGGGATCCCTATGTTAGACCATATGCAGATGCAATAGGATATAACTTCATTTTCATGAATGATAATACTCATCTACATAAAGCACATATTATCAGCAAGACCACACCATCATCTCTATTAATCTCCTTACTTCAATCCCATAAGGCCCAATGATCTATGAGAGTGAAAATCAAAACAGTTCTTTATGTATCATGGCATATTCCTATCTTGGAAAGAGCAACACATCTTCCTAGAGTATTCTAAACATGCTTTATGGGATTGTTTGTTTGTTTGTTTTGGAATTTCGTGCAACGCTACACGAGGGCTATCTGCGCTAGCCATCCCTAATTTAGCAGTGTAAGACTAGAGGGAAGGCAACTAGTCATCACCACCCACCGCCAACTCTTGGGTTACTCTTTTACCAACAAATAGTGGGATTGACCGTCACATTATAACACCCCCACAGCTGAAAGGGCGAGCTTGTTTGGTGGGACGGGGATTCGAACCCACGACCTGCAGATTATGAGTCGAGCACCCTAACCACCTTGCCATGCCAGTATTCAAAGATGTGGTGAGTAATTTGTAGCTATCAAGGGAGATCACACCTTCCCCTATGAAATATCACTTTCTCAATGTTATCAATTCTTCATTCTTGCTATTATCCCTATACATTCATAAAATATATGTTAAATTTAACTTGTTTTGTTACGATGAATGTTTTGTAAAACCACGTAATTGAAAGCTGCTTAATAAATCTTGCATTATTTTGCCATAATTTGTACTTTAGATTTGCTGCTTAACTTCTGGAAACCAATGTATGTGATATATCAAACTATAATAGTAAAAAATATATTTATGGTCTGGTGGTTAAAGTACTTGACTTGCAATCTGAGGGTTGTGGGTTCAAATCACCGTCATTGAACATTTGCTCCCTTTTAGCTGTGGGAGTGTTATAATGTGATGATGAATCCCATTATTCAGTTATAAAAGACTAGCCCAAGAGTTGGCAGTGGATGGTGTTGAATAGCTGCCTTCCACCTAGTCTATCACTGCTACATTAGGGGCAGCTAGTGCAGATAGCCCTTGTGTAGCTTTGCAAAAAATTCACAACTAAACAAACCAAAAATATTTTTGTTAGTATTAGATAATGTACTTAAGACTCCATTCATTGAAACATAATACAACTAATAATCTGTAAACATAATGAACTCGTATTCCACATCAAAGAAAATTTTCTAATGCACATAGTAATTCATAAATGGTATGCTTGGGATTGTTTTTATAAAAGTGTAATTGCACAAAATATGAGAAATAGGATCAAAATGATTATACTCATTAGTTACATTCTAAAGAAAATATTGAGCTGTATCACAGCTTTTGCCAAGTTTAAGGGCTGTTGCCTAAAATTTGTAAAAGTTCTTATTAAACTGGCAATTCTTTCCTTTTTGTTCTAGATTTTGTCTGGCCAAAACAGTTATTATGTCGAATTTTTGAATTAGCAATATCTTGGTTGCAGCAGTGCTTCATGGGTGATGCATGCCAAACGTTAAAAATTTCAATTAGCTGTTAAGTTTGAAAACATGAAATGTCATTACTTTAGCTATTTGTTGTGGCTGTGTGTATGTGTGTGTGTGTTTCTCTGTAAGTTTGTTTAATTTTACTTTTAGTTTTGACTGAAGCAGTGTTTGGATTTAGCATCAGAAGTAATGCTTCATTTGTTAACTTACAAGCTGCTAGAGATGGTTGTAGCTTTTTTTTGAGTATTATTTCACTCTGTTGCTTCTATTTTATTTTGTTTGGGTTTTTTGGTTTGGTTTATTTTACATTTCAACTGTTTTCCTGCTTGGAATTAATTAAAATGGCTTCTAGTCAAGCTTATTCTCACCTTTTTCTTATCTCTTCTTCTTGCAGTGGAACACCCCTTTCTGAGGTTACTCTAGACAATAGTCAAGTGAACTTCACTTCCCCTACTACATCTGTTAATCTTAGGGCAAACAGGGGTCGAAAGCAGTCCTTGGAGGGAGACCTGACAAAAGTAAGTTAAGAATTTTCGTATTTTTATATCAAAAATTGTGTTTAAAATTGTGGTCTATTTTTATTTGTTTTCAGTAAATTTACTCTATTTTTAGCAAATAAATGTTTGAAATAGATTTTGAAAAATTCACATTTCTGCAGGGATTAAGATTTTACATGTTCTTCAAGCTAAATTCAGACATACAACTTCCAAAATCTTCACAGAAGTAATAATATTAGAAAAAAAACGTACATAAACTTTTGATACAATGAGATGCTTATTTGTTATTTGTAAAAAATTAATTAAATTTTTCACTGAACTAATTTTAAGACGATAAATTGCTGTGCAAAAAAAAGTTAAATCAGATCCTCAAACAATTTCTTGCAGTAAGGTGACAGAAGGTTAGCCAACTGTATGCCTCAATAACTTAAACAAATTATTTGACTTAAGTGACCAACGTAATATTGGTGTCCCCAACTGTAAAAAAAAGGGCACAATTGATACTAATTCCCAACATGTCTAAAAACAAGGCAGCTAAACTAATGAACATATGAATCAGTGTAGTACTACATGTCATGGGACATCTACATTTAGAAACAGGTAAAAGGGAAACTTGGTGACCTAGTGTCTTAATTTTCATGACTATTACTATTAATGTTCACATTTTTAGAAAAGACATAAAATATGTTTCTTCATTTGTCTGTTTAAGGTTAACATGAAATTAAGAATAATGTTACGTCTCTGTATGTTTCTTTGTTAATTCTTCCAGATAC
>NW_013667892.1:199266-206090 GCF_000517525.1 Limulus polyphemus | reverse complement strand
TTTTTGTTTATTTTCTGCATTGCATGTTTCTGGTGAAATTTAAACACGATTCTTAAAATCTATAAAAATGCTCAAGAACCTATATAACCATAGAGCCTTGTTTAGCAGCAATAAAGTATTAAGAAATGTTTCTAATAAATGTATTTTCATTTTAAATATTTCGTAGAAAACGCTAAATGTTCCAGTGGAATGTTTAGTAGTTTAATTCAACTTTTAGTGCTAACTTTACTCTAATGCTTGTTTGTTTGTTTTTGAATTTTGCGCAAAGCTACACGAGGGCTATCTGCGCTAGCCGTCCCTAATTTAGCAGTGTAAGACTAGAGGGAAGGCAGCTAGTCATCACCACCCACCGCAAACTCTTGGGCTACTCTTTTACCAACGAATAGTGGGATTGACCGTCACATTATAACGCCCCCACGGCTGAAAGGGCGAGCATGTTTGGTGGTATGCGGATTCGAACCCGCGACCCTCAGATTGTGAGTCGAGCGCCTTATCCACCTGGCCATGCTGGGCCTACTCTAATGCCTCCATACGTGAAATGTTTCCAAGTTTCTCTTCTGTTATGTCTTAATTAACTGTATGTGAATAATAATATTTTGACAGAAACTCCCAGAATAGGGAGAATTATAACTACCAAAATCACACCTTAAAGAACTAACCATAGTAGGTATAACATGGAATGTATAATTTAAATTTGAGCGATTCAAGTAGCATTTCTTTCGATTACATTGATAAAAAAAATCCTGTTTGTTCTGATGGCACAAAGCTATACACATGCGCTCTGTCCAACAGGGGAAATCGAACTTCGCATTTTAGCGTTATAAGTTCGCAATCTTACTGCTGATCCACTAGTGGACAAAAATAAAATTTTGAAACTTGTAAACAGGCCATCAGTGCAGAAATAACCTAATGAACCTTTCTTTATGTGGTATAAAGTGTCAGTGTAAGTTAATTCTTTCTGTCCTCTGTACTTGTATACAATTTATACGTATTGTGCTTTTTACGGATGTTTCGTATTTATTTTTAGGATGAGCGTTTGATTTGATATGAACACGTGAGTTACTCTAGTCTTGGATTCAGTATATTTAATTTTTTAGATTGTCTGTTTGTTTTGAATTTCGCGCAAAGCTACACGAGGGCTATCTGCGCTAGCCATCCCTAATTTAGCACTGTAAGACTAGAGGGAAGGCAGCTAGTCATCACCACCCACCGCCAACTCTTGGGCTACTCTTTTACCAACGAATAGTGGGATTCACCGTCATATTATAACGCCCCCACGGCTAAAAGGGCAAGCATGTTTGGTGGAACGGGGATTCGAACACGCGACCCTCAGATTATTAGACAAGCGCCATGTCGGGCCGAAACCTACAGAATAGGCTATCTTTACTGTGCTTACCACGAGTATCCAAACAGTTTTTTTTTTGGCATCAGAAGTCCACATGTTTGCTGCTGTGCCACTGGGAGGGGTATTGTAAGGGTACTAAATGCGAAAGTCTTATTATTTCACGACTTGTGAGTTAATTTGTTTTTCCAAGATTAAGGACACACATTTAATCGAAATAGATAAGACCATTTAATATTTGATCTTTTCGGTTATTTTTAAAGGTCAGAGTATGTCATCACAATCTAACAGATATTTGAATGAAAATCACCTCACCCCTTTACATCACGTTAATTGCGTTCAGAATACTTCATTCAATTTCAAACCAAACAAACCACATAAGCACAAGATAAGCTTAACTACTAAGGAATTGTTTCACCAAACAACAGATATTAACACTAACAGATCGACCTACAATAAAAGCTACAAACCCCTTGCCAATTCCACCTTGGGAGAGGTAGTTAGTATCATAGTGGTTTCAACTTGGAATAATTAAAATGTTGTAGTTGATTGCCTAAAAAAAAAAAAAAAAAGATATTATTGTCATACACCAGAGATCTAACAAGCTCCGTCACGCTAAAATCTAGATTACTGGAAAATACTTTAAATACCGTTGTAGTGAAAGAAGCCTTCTTTATTTTGTAATGAATTGTCAAACGTGTTAGGAGGAGGGTGGGTGGGAGGAAATAAGACGGTTTAACTTTTAACAAATGTCAGTAGACCGAGCGTCGAAATGTGGCAGCTTCTTACTTCTCGTGGCTACAAATGACTCGCTGCCAGATGACATTATATGCACTGAACTCCCTGCTGCTTACAATACAGCATGTTGAGGAATTTTCTTCGGCGTCGTCTCGAGACGCGTGAAAAGATTGACGTTTTCAAAGGAACTGTAGCTTTGAGTCGTATCTTTTAAATAGATGTTAAACATTGGGTTAGCTTATATATATATAGGTTCAAATAGCCTCTCCGCAAATCTCAGTTGCATTACACAACTGAACATCTAATTTCTCTTTCGATCTCAGATTAAGCTCGTATATCATTAAGTACTGTTTTATTAACACAGTTCTTCTAGAATAAACATATTTTCAGCTCCAAATTAATTAAAACAAATCAGTTGTTATTTGCCGTTGTAAGTTTAATAAATTAATAAAGTTTTGACATGCATCAATTGAAGTGTTAAAAAATAAACTATTTTTTTTATGATCCTGTATTAATCATTTTGAAACGCTGGGGTTTCTTACAATAAAGAAAATGTACAGATAGCATTATAATTATCAGGGAAAATTATAAACTATATACGTTTCATGCCTATCTAAAACCGTGGACAAAATGTAATGTGAAAACGCGTTAAGCGGACTGAATTGTTAACATTACTGTCCAAAATACACATTGTTTTATTAAATTGAGTAGTTTAAAAGTGTGTGGAAATATATGAAGCCTAAAAGATTATGGAGTACTTAGATCACGTCACTTGAAAAAATATTTATAATTTATTCATTGTTTCAAGTTAAGCACAAAGCTACAGAATGGGCTATCTGTGCTCTGCCCACCACGGGTATTGAAACCCAGTTTCTAGCGTTGTAAGTCCGTAGACATACCGCTGTGCCACTGGGGTGGGGGGCTAATAATTTTAGATATGTCATGAGATATACTACTATTCATTATAAAAACTATCAGATGGCTCTTAATTCAACTAGAATGAAAAATAATAGTCCTGTACGGTAAATATTCAATCGATCAATTTCTCTATCCACCCTCCACAAACTAACACGAACCCCCATAGACACATAGACGTATACATTAGTTGTAGTTTTTTTCGCTAACCAGTAGTTATATACAAAGGTATCTAAACATGCTTGTACATTTTTTAAAAGTTAATTATTTTAAACGAAGAAAAATAAAGGCGTGCGATTGTAACGTGGGGGTCATCTTTGTTACGTTGCTATTGCCATTTTTTTGGCCTGCGAAGGGTGTTGATAAAGGGTTCATTTGTTTTTCTGAAGTTAAGCACAAAAATAGGGTATCTGTTCTCTGGCCACAACGGATATCGAAACTCGGTTTCTAGTGTTGATGAAGGGAATGTCTTTTGGCTTGGATTTGTTCGTTTGGATTAATCAAATTTGGTCAAGTCTTGATAAACAACAAACAAAGCAGCTGAAATTTGTTTCTTTGTTTTTGTTAAGAACAACGCTACACAATGGACTACCTCTGCTGCGCAAACGGGTATCAAAACCCGTTTTTTTTTGCCCAATAAGCCTTCAGACTTATCGCTGAGCCACTGGGGGTGTAGCCGAAGAATGACAATCATCGAAACTTTTTATCATTTCTTGCGTAAAATGTGTTCAGTCAACGCCCCATGTTTCGCCATTTTCAAACTATATTTCAAATGTATATTTATATACGAGAACTGCTGCTCCTGTAGGACCTCTGTTGAGCTTAACAATAATAATTCCCAGGAGTCACCACTGATACCTCATAAACTCCTATCTCAGTTTACTATTCCCTGTCGTATGTACCTTATGTATCTGCATTTCAACGTTAACCAAGGCTAGGAGGGGAGTGACACAGAAACTGAGTACGTTATATTAAAACGATTTTCATTATGCAGAGCAGCAAGTCACCTGTAATCACAGTATCAAATTACATGTTGAAGCTCCTTGGCTTTTTTTTTGTAGGTAGTGTAATACTACCATGAATTGATTCTTTTTGGGAAGGGAATGTAACAGTCGTTTCCAGTACAAAATATTCATGAGTTTAGATCGTAAAGATGTGTTCATATTGGAGATTTACAATGTCCCAGATGGAGATATCCCTTATATTTAGAAGTATTGGAAAACAAGGAAATGGATCATGTTGGGGTACCAGGACCATCAAGAAAGAGAGCTGTAACAAGTTGCACCCTAGCCGTGGTAATTAAAATGTGGCTTCACGTAACAGGTGAGAATCCACGAATACAAAGGTCAGTGGTAAAAGACGTCAACGTGCTTCAGACAACAAACGCAATATACTCAGTAAGGATCTTCGTATGGAAATGAAGCCAACAGGGTATGGGTTCACAAAGATAAGGCTTCAAATCACACTTCCCGTTCAAATGTCGTATACCTTAAGCAGCTATTAAATTAAACAGGTATTTATAGTATTCGATATGAAGACGTCCCATTCAAAGTCGCCGGACGCAGCGCTTATGAATTTCCGTTAGATCGTATACTGTTGAAACGGCCCCTGGTACTCCATTATCATCGTACACTAGATGAATCATGAAATCTTTCAGGGAGTAGTGGTGTGCTTTATATATGACAACCTTACGACAGAGCCTTTCACAATGGAAACTCCGTTGCAGGGCTTTTGTCAAGATGCACATTTGTCAAATAGAGCATGACCGGACGTGGCGACATTGACTGTAATGACGCGGTGAGGCTTCAAGATCGTTTTTAAATAACACATCAACTCTATGTAACTAGTTGTAGATTCAGTTTCTGTAAGTAAAAAATTATCTTATGACTGGTCACAACATATACAGGAAGGCGGCTGAATTTGAATGAACTGCTAATCAAGAAGATGGACATAACCAAGAATGATTACACTAAAGAGCATTAGACGTTATAACGTAAGTAATGACACCGTCAACTCAGTAATTGAATCACTGGACTTGTAGATATCAGCATGCTCGAGAAATATCTGTTGGTCTTATTGTGTGTCACATGTTTTCTTTTCTTCTTCTTCTTCGGAACTCCATTTTTGTACTTTGTGTTCGTGAGGTACTGGGCAATGTGCTGTTGAACTGCTGAATTGACTCCGCGACATGTTTACCCTCGGGACGGTGATCACCGGATCTAACATCACCATATACCGATCACTAGGTCTGTATCAATAATACATTCCACGAAATTCCAGAATGTGGAGTTTGTCTGGATGATTGTAAAAGGGAAATATGGAGGAAGTATGGAAATATGGACAGAGGTACTTCATGTTCATAGTTACGGTGTTTTAAAATCACAAACATTAAATTACAAAAAGTACGCATGGTCAGGTGGTTAGGGGCGCTCGACTGGCAATCTGAGGGTCGCGGGTTCGAATCCCCGTCACACCAAACATGCTCGCCCTTTCAGGCGTTTTAACGTGACGGTCAATCCCACTATTCGTTGGTAAAAGAGTAGCCCAAGAGTTGGCGGTGGGTGGTGATGACTAGCTGCCTTCCCTCTAGTCTTACACTGCTAAATTAGGGACGGCTAGCGCAGATAGCCCTCGTGTAGCTTTGCACGAAATTCAAAACAAACAGACGAAAAGTACGGATAAAACATATGTAGTAATGGGCCTGTCCCAACTGATTTGACATCTAAATACGATTTATAAAGGACAGGAACAGCCATAAATAGACAGTTGTAGACCTAAGTCTACGAGGATTATAGCTTACAGATTTCCAAAAAAAGGAATGAATATCGAATATAGTATTTAGTGGTATAGATTCGAGGATTTATTGTTCACACTCGTTGCCGCAAAGGCGCTCTATAAGAGTGACTGTCAAATCGTACTCTTTGGACACACAAGAGTAGCCTAAGTCTAGTCTATTAATTAATATATCTATGGCTAGGATAGCTTTGGGTGAAAATTCTGAAACAACCACAAATCGTCCCCAATGGTTGAGCGGTAAGCCTAAGTAAACTATCAAGGTTCGATATCCGTGGTACCCAGATAGCCCATTGTATAGTTTTGTACTTAACAACAAACAAACAAACAAAAATGTATTTGTAAAAAAAAGTACAGATTAAAACATTCCAACTAGTAGTAGATTAAAAGTAATACATAAAGACAGTTTGTTTGTATGTGTTTAAGCGTAAAGTTACACAATGGACTATCTGTGTTCTGCCCACCATGGGTTTCAAAACCCGATGGTTAACATAGTAAGCATAAAGACAACAAAATCACGATTTGTTTTAATTGTTGTTGCTTATTAAGCACAAAGCTACACAAAGGGCTATCTGTGCTCTGCCCACCACGGGTATCGAAACCCGGTTTCTAGCAGTGTATGTCCGCAAACATACCGCTGTGTCACTGGGGGAGCATTTTTAATTTTTAAGGGACTCGTTAAACCTAACATTTATGAATTCATCTAGCTGGCCTCTTATTTCGACATTCAGCAATCTAGTTATTTATCCTTTCCAGTAGGTTGTTCTGTCGATTCACCTGTATATTTGTCTGTCGCTCTATCTGTCTATCAATTTTTCCTCTTCCCAGCCTGGTGATTAGAGTGCTTGACGATATCTACAGGTCGCAGGTTTGAATCCTATTACCAAACATGCTCGCTCCTTTCAGACGTTGGGACGGTACAATGTGATGATAAATCCCACTTTATATTGGTAAAGAGTAGCCTAATTATTGGCGGTGGGTTGTGTCCACTAGCTGCCTTCCCTCTATCACTTTTAAATTAAGGAGGCTAGTACAG
>NW_013667892.1:197379-198684 GCF_000517525.1 Limulus polyphemus | reverse complement strand
TAGTGTCGGCTAAAAATACGAAGAATTAGATTGTGGCGGAATGCTACAAGTTCTTCAAATACCTATAGAATGATAGGTTTCTTTTCGTGAGCGTAAAACACTTAAATGCACCATTTCGAATATAAAAGTTTCGAACACTTTGAGAAGTTTTAGTGTATTTTTGAGCCTTATCAGAAGACCTTCGCCGATTCGTTTTTGATTTTTATTTGTAAATTGAATATTAACTTCGTACGTAAATAAACCCTATGCTGTAATTTACTAGAAGTAACTGATAAAGCATCGTATGTTTTAGGCTTAATTTCACGAGTATTGTCTTGACACACCAGCAGGTTATAAATATAAACTGGTTCTGTGACGCTCTGCTTGGGAAAGTAACATGCGACCCTGACGTACTTGAACTGTTGTTACAACACGAAGATTAAATCTAATGTCTTTATTTAGTCTGCATTCATTTTACGAATTTTTGTAAGCCTAATTTACATTGTTTTACCAAACTCGGACAGTCTGAGGTTATATTTAATAAAAAAACACTTTTAAACAGTTTGATTACAGTTCAGCTCGAGCGGGTATTGAAGTAAAGAAAACTAAGTTCGTATTTGATAGGTGACAAGCACAGGCAATACACTGTTGTAGAATGTCAACAGACAAAAATATAATCCTTATTATACAGGGATGATGCAAATGCCATCCCTACTATCTTGTTTGCATTGTTTCTGAATGGTTGATATTAACCATCCCTACATTTACTTCCTTTTTTGGACACTTTTTTCTTTAGTTGATTTTTAATACAATGTTGTAGAATGTCAACAGACAAAATATAATCCTTATTATATAGGGATGATGCAAATGCCATCCCTACTATCTTGTTTGCATTGTTTCTGAATGGTTGATATTAACCATCCCTACATTTACTTCCTTTTTTGGACACTTTTTTCTTTAGTTGATTTTTAATACAATGTTGTAGAATGTCAACAGACAAAATATAATCCTTATTATATAGGGATGATGCAAATGCCATCCCTACTATCTTGTTTGCATTGTTTCTGAATGGTTGATATTAACCATCCCTACATTTACTTCCTTTTTTGGACACTTTTTTCTTTAGTTGATTTTTAATACAATGTTGTAGAATGTCAACAGACAAAATATAATCCTTATTATATAGGGATGATGCAAATGCCATCCCTACTATCTTGTTTGCATTGTTTCTGAATGGTTGATATTAACCATCCCTACATTTACTTCCTTTTTTGGACACTTTTTTCTTTAGTTGATTTTTAATACAATGTTGTAGAATGTCAACAG
>NW_013667892.1:195619-196735 GCF_000517525.1 Limulus polyphemus | reverse complement strand
ACCGGCGGGCCGGTAGAGGGTTACGCCCTCTCGTCAGCCAAGCGACGAAAAAAGACAAATGGTAAAATTAATAATAGATGGGTAAACGTGCAAGTCAGCACAGGAGGTGGAAAATGGGGAAAACGCGATATTTGCAGATGGAGGAGACAATCCGGAGAAATATGGGTGAACACTGACCAATCTATATCATATATAGTGTGGGATGAAACTTCAGACCAAACCAAACCTTTATAGTAGTGAGGTATCGAAAATCGAAATGGTGTATCTAAGTGTTTTACACTCACAAAAAAGAAATCTATCATTCTATAGGTATTTGAAGAACTTGTAGCATTCCGCCACAATTGTCTTCTTCGTATTGTTAGACGAATTATTATTTATCTATTATTAGCTGGTAATTCCTGTTTCACCCTGCATTTTATTTTTTTAAAAGTACACCAAATTTATATAAGAAAGTTAACTTCAAGGGGTAATGATAACATCGTTTACACTAGAATTATCATTTTATAAATTACTACTAGTTATTAATAACACTTATAAAAGCAGATAGTCCATTTGAAACTATGTCACCTCAGTGAAATTCGTTAACACCATTGTTTTGGCTTTTTAGTTATCATGTAATAAGAAAGAAGCAGAAGAAAGAAGAACAAGAAATTCAAACTTTTTGCTATGAAATTTACAGACATTCCCTGAAATTGTAACTCAGTCATTACATATATATTGTTATAAAAGGAAACACCGTATAGTATTGTAAAGTTCTGATGACCTATTGAGGTGATATTTAAAATATAATTTCGATGAACAATCCGAGCCATCCCTACATAAGCAGTGTTGCCGCCTGCCTGATAACAAGTTGGAATTAATTAACAAGAGCTTAGTAGAAGAAAGACAATAAAACAATGAAGGACATATATTCCGACAAGTTGGAATTAACAAGAGCTTAGTAGAAGAAAGACAAAGGGCGTATATTCCGACAAGTTGGAATTAATAAAAGCTTAGTAGAAGAAAGACAAAGGGCGTATATTCCGACAAGTTGGAATTAACAAGAGCTTAGTAGAAGAAAGACAAAGGGCGTATATTCCGACAAGTTGGAATTAACAAGAGCTTAGTAGAAGAAAG
>NW_013667892.1:190150-194836 GCF_000517525.1 Limulus polyphemus | reverse complement strand
AAAGGGCGTATATTCCGACAAGTTGGGGTCTTTCTTCTACTAAGCTCTTGTTAATTAAAGGGCGTATATTCCGACAAGTTGGAATTAATAAAAGCTTAGTAGAAGAAAGACAAAGGGCGTATATTCCGACAAGTTGGAATTAACAAGAGCTTAGTAGAAGAAAGACAATAAAACAATGAAGGGCGTATATTCTGAACGATGGTATTAGAAGTATATCCTACTTTTTATTGTATACAATATGTAGAAATGTTTGTTTTGTTCTCTGTAGTTCTTTTACCATAGAGCTTACATCAACGCAAAATGTATTATCAGTTACCATGGCTACGTAAGATCACCACGTTATTTAAAATAGAAAATAACTAGGGAACCTTGGACGATGCAGAAGTTGCGACATTGTAGTGAGTTTCTCTGGTACTTAACATTGTTCTGAAAATGAAACCTATGATCAAACCACAATTTGTAGTGAGTTTCTCTGGTACTTAACATTGTTCTGAAAAACGAAACCTAGGAGCAGAGCACAATTTGTAGTGAGTTTCTCTGGTACTTAACATTGTTCTAGAAAAACGAAACCTAGGACCAGAGCACAATTTGTAGTGAGTTTCTCTGGTACTTAACATTGTTCTGAAAAACGAAACCTAGGAGCAGAGCACAATTTGTAGTGAGTTTCTTTGGTACTTAACATTGTTCTGAAAAACGAAACCTAGGACCAGAGCACAATTTGTAGTGAGTTTCTCTGGTACTTAACGTTGTTCTGTAAAACGAAACCTAGGAGCAGAGCACAATTTGTAGTGAGTTTCTCTGGTACTTAACATTGTTCTGTAAAACAAAACATAGGAGCAGAGCACAATTTGTAGTGAGTTTCTCTGGTATTTAACATTGTTCTGGAAAACAAAACCAAGGAGCAGCGCACAATTTGTAGTGAGTTTCTCTGGTACATAACGTTGTTCTGTAAAACGAAACCTAGGAGCAGAGCACAATTTGTAGTGAGTTTCTCTGTAACTTAGCATTGTTCTGTAAAACTAAAACCTGGAATAGTTTTTCAAATATTTAAACACTGGTTTCCAATGTTACCATTTTTTCTACGTAAAACGTTACATTAAAACAGTGATCAATTTGTAAAGTATTCTTTCGGGCGAGTTAAGTTGAGACCTTTAATTTTGCTGTCGGTTGGTTTCACCGTAGAAGTCATCTCGAGCTTCTGTTTTAATGGCTACCTAAATTTCATTAAATCAATGAAGGTCCACTTCATGCATTAAATATTACGGTATTAGTGCGACACAGCTCCGATAGGAGTTTCATTAGTGCGACACAGCTCCGATAGGAGTTTCAACACATACAGAAATAAATATTAATGAATTTGCGAAAATAATTTCCGGTTACCATGTATTTTCCATGTAACTAATATTTATCATTGTCGTTTAAAAAATAATAATAGTCCTGTGGAACTCATTTTTTGACTATTTCAGTTTTGTTGTATTATTAACCAGTGCAATTGCTGAAATTACAAGTTTGGCCTTCTTTTTTGTTGCAAACAAAGTTTAATTTGCAGTATATTTTTCCAATACATATAATTAATTAAAGTTGGTAATTAATAACTTCTAAGTAGAACATATTCATGCATGAACATTTTGCCCCAAGCTATAATTACTAAGGTTTAATTTAACAGACATATCGATGGTGTTCAAATTAAGGTAAAATAAATTTATAATACATATAATAATAATGTAAACTAGTCAGATGTCGCGATACGTCTTTTGGGCAGCCTTGAGGTCAATAGCAATTTTGACACCAATCTTTATAAGTGTGTTGTTGTTGTTTTTTTTCCTTAAAAACCATCAGAATTCGTTACTTTACGTAGAAACCCACGCGAAATAAATAATTATTTGTAGTAAAGCACAAAGCAACACAATGGGATATCTGTACTGTGTCCACCACTGATATCGAAACCTGGTTTGTATCGTTATAAGCCTTCAGACTTACCGTCGTGTCACTGAAATATATCAAAAATTGTTAGCATTTTCTGAGTGGATGTGTATATCGCCTAGGTATTGTATATTTTATTTCGGGGTTTTTATTACGTTATATTCCAAATAAAATGAAATAAACCGAAAACTGAACTTAGTTTTTCATTTTCACAAAGACTAAAGATAAATTATTTTAAAACATTTAACGGTTAAATGTTTTGTTTCTTTGTTTGTTTTTGAATTTCGCGCAAAGCTACACGTGGGCTATCTGCGCTAGCCGTCCCTAATTTAGCAGTGTAAGACTAGAGGGAAGGCAGCTAGTCATCACCACCCACAGCCAACTCTTGGGCTACTCTTTTACCAACGAATAGTGGGATTGACCGACACATTATAACGCCCCCACGGCTGAAAGGGCGAGCATGTTTGGTGTGATGGGGATTCGAACCCGCGACCCTCAGATTGCGAGTCGAGTGCCGTAACCACCTGGCCATGCCAGGCCACGGTTAAATGTCCTCAAAGAACAAATGTATTAACTTAAACGGTCCCGGATTAGGCTTATTTAAGAAAAAGTAATTGGCTTGTTAAGCTTCATGGTTTACACTCTAGTCTTAAAGCCCTCTTGCTCCCCAGTGGCACAGCGGTATGTCTGCGGACTTACAACGCTAGAATCCGGGTTTCGATACCCGTGGTGGGCAGAGCACAGATAGCCCATTGTGTAGCGTTGTGCTTCATTACAAAACAAACAAACAAACTTAAAGCCCTCTATCGTCCAGATTCGGTAATTCGTACTTTAATCCTTCCTTTTCAGATATTTGGTTTGTTTCATCAAAAAAGCACGTCTCGGTTACAACAAGCCAGTTTAATAAGAAGTGTAAACTGTAAAGATACGACTCACTAGGTTTTATTTTACCGTTTTAAATCATTTTTATTCATTAAACAAGCCAGGAATCTTCCGTTTTGCCTTTTTTAATTATAAAATTTTATCTAGAATTGCTTAGAAAAAATATAATAACATGGAAATTCACCCGAGCAATGGTGTAATACATAGCAATCACATGATGTGTGTGTGTGTGTGTAAATATACTAACCACCAATGATAATTTAAAAAACTAACAGAATTTCTCGATTAACTCAAACTTTTAAGATTGCATGGTATTCATATTTTATACCTTAATAAAGCGATAATAAAACAGACAGACTCGCTGTTAATTCGTTTATTACATAGGCGTTGAGGCTTATGTAACTGAATAATAACTGCTGCTTTATGGTGGGATCATTGTTCATATTTCACACATCAACGCATTAAACATATTATGATGTTCTTTCATTAACACCAAGCAGATAATTACTCTCCACCCATTAGCCAGAGAAGCAATTAACCCTAGATTAAAAAAAAAAGTAACTGCGACATCTAAAGTCAGAGAACATCAGAAGTTCTTAACTGTAATAAATTAACGTTAACTTCGTTCATACCCGTTGGTGCTATTTCGCAGAATTGACTTACTGTATTTCCAGCTTACTTTGCAGTACTTACTGTATTTTCAATTAATCACAAATATTCACATTATGCAAATAAACGTAGCTCACCCATAGCGACTTTATTACTGCCGTACCAAACTTTAATCATTCGTTTAAACTTAGATGTAACACAGTCTCAATATATATATATATTCTTAAGTTGATAAACACACTTATTATTAATCGTTACTACTATCTGACTATCCACTGACGTAACTACAAAACCTTACTATCTGACTATCCATTGACATAACTACATAACCTTACTATCTTACTATCCACTGACGTAACTACAAAACCTTACTATCTGGTAAAAGTGGTTCTTCTGAGTTTTTCACTATTAAAAAAAAACCTTCTTTAGGCACTTGGAGATATATATACTGAGTACATGTAATTCCTGATCGACCCTTGGACTATCCACGTTGGCTTTGAAACATCATAGATAACAGATACTAATAATGGCTGGAGACGGCTTGAATGGGTAATGAAGAAAAACTTTAATATAAGTTTAACATAACAGCAAATGTACAACGTTTCGACAAGGTTTTGTCATCATCAGGTACAGATTATATTATATTAAAGTTTTTCTTCATTACCCATTCAAGCCGTCTCCAGCCATTATTAGTCTCAAAGTGGGTTCCTCGTCATCGAATTCGAAGATAACAGATACGTTCGCTAGAGACAACGTACCTAATCTTTGAATGTTTTATTGTTGTTCTTGTTGATGATGATTTGAAGTTAAATTCAGAAACAGGAATGCTTGAAACTAGTAAGTAACGGGAACCTGGGTTCGAATCTTGCCTACACTAGTTATAGGAGATATAATGGTGCATTTTCACAGTAGAATTAGTGGTTAAAAGCGCTTGACTCGCAATATGAGGGTCGCGGGTTCGAATCTTCGTCACCGAACAAAGGTGTTCGCCTTTTCAGCCATGTAGGCGCTCTAATATGACGGTCAATCCCACTATTCGTTGGTAAAAGAGTAGCCCAAGAGTTGGTGATGGGTGGTGTTGACTAGCTGCCTTCCCTCTAGTCTTACACTGCTAAATTAGGGACGGCTAGCGCAGACAGATAGTCCTCGTACATCTTTGCGCGAAATTCAAAACCATAGTAGAATAATTTGTTTGAAATATATGAAAATTATGTTAGATGATTCTAACAAACTTACATATTGTTGCGTCAGCGAGTCACATGACCACGTGAC
>NW_013667892.1:185877-189311 GCF_000517525.1 Limulus polyphemus | reverse complement strand
TAGGGGTGTTATGTTAGGGTTAGCATGACCACGCCTCGATATCTGAGGTGTTTCAGCCGTAGGGGTGTTATGTTAGGGTTAGCATGAACACGACTCGATATCTGAGGTGTTTCAGCCGTAGGGGTGTTATGTTAGGGTTAGCATGAACACGACTCGATATCTGAGGTGTTTCAGCCGTAGGGGTGTTATGTTAGGGTTAGCATGAACACGAGTCGATATCTGAGGTGTTTCAACCGTAGGGGTGTTATAATGTAAAAGTTAATTTCACTATTCATTGCTAAGCGGAAGCCCAAGCGTTGGCGGTGGACGGTGTTGTCTAGCTGCTTTCCCTCTAGTCTATCAATTTAAAATTAGGGACGGCTGGCGCAGATAAGCCTCGAGTAGCTTTGAGCGAAATTCAACAAACAAACACAAAATACCACGAATATACATGCACAAAGCATAGATTTTGTTGTTGTTGTTATTAATTTCACCAAGTTTATCATTTTTTTAACAACAAGAAGAACAACTAAATCATCTGCAGAAAATATACTCAACAAAATATAGTATATATTCTGGAGTTGGTACACGTCTTTTTGTGTCTACGTGTTTTAAAAAGTGATGCAGTGTTTATTATAATTTGTAGACGACGTCTGTTGGCTACTTCTTGCTATCCACAGCTTCAATTTGTACACACGTTTGTTGCCAACCGTCGTTATTGGTTTGTTTGCTTGATGCTCTTTTATCGTACCGATACCAATACTTTTAATCAGTATTGTCACCACGTCATCACCGTTTGTTTCCAAGCGCCACGCTGGTGCCAGTCGTTATTGCTTTATTAAACGTGCTAAAGGTATAAAGTCGGTTAATTTCACGTTTAATATATATATATAGCTTGCAAACGGAAAGCTTAATAAAATATTTTTTTTGCTAGGTTTTTTTTTGTGCTGTATTCTGTACTTACAAGAATACACATTCCATCAATTTTTACAAGAAAATAGACTTCATTATACATTTCTTATCTCTTTTCTGTGTTTACAAGCTGAGTAGCACTATACTTGCTACTTGAAATAAATTAAATAAAGACAGAATTGTATAACTTAGTATCGATGTAACGATAGTAACGATGGGCAAGTATCAGAACCACATTTCGAAATTATTTTGCGTTTTTTTTATCACTCTTCTGAAGGGTATGTAACATCCCTTTCCAATGCTAAATATTTATACACTCGTATTATAAAAATGTGCTCATTAAGAATTTAGAAATTAGAATTTCCAAGACGAGGATACCCCTTGTGCCTAATGAAATTACAAAACATAGGAATATGTATTAACATGGGGCACCAAGACCATCCAAAAAGTCGTACATCAGACGTTGTAAGCAGGTGAGGATCCACGAACACAAACTGTTCCCCGGTGGGACAGCGGTAAGTCTTCAGATTTACAACGCTAAAATCAGGGGTTCGATTCCTTTCGGTGGACACAGCAGATAGCCCGATGTGGTTTTGCTGTAACAAAACACACGAACACAAATTAAGGACAACTATGTGTAGGCAGTCGTTGTGTAGCCTTGCGCAAAAAATTATAAAACAAGCATACGAAATGTCGTAAATAATAAAAAAAAGAAAAACATATACGAGCTTGTACAGATTTTAGAAGCTGCGCGTTCGTTAACTATAGAAAAAAAAAAGAAACATATAAAAAAAATGTGGAAATTTGAAATTATATATCTACGTGATATTTTGATACGAGCATATTTTTCAGTTCATCTAATAGAAAGGTTCATTTTTCTGGCACGAGTTCTTACATTTAACAGGCCGAATCATTCTTTAGAATCTTTACATTTCAGAGAGATATTACAGAACTATGTAGTTCCCAGTGGGTTCTTTTTCTGTATAAGCTTCACACAAAGACTGATTCAATAGCTTGGTCTACGTTGAAAGGTATCATAATATTTCTGACAACGTGCACAAAATACGTCAGAAAGGAAAACTGGGATAAGAATTCAGTGTATTTCAGTGGTCTTGTATATGCCGCAAGGGTTACGTGGTCTGAATTGAATATTTGAAAGGGTGCTTTGGAAACAGTGTGATAGTGAAATTGAAAAGTTTATTTAAAAAATGCCTCTCTCAACTCGTCAATTTCAGAAAAAAAAAGAACAATTCTTGCCAAAGTAGCCCACAGTGAGGCGCTTCTACAAGACGCTTGGGATCGGCAAATTTCATTGTTTGGTCACCTGCAGGTATCGCTAAAGGTTTGTACTATGCCACATCGGTTACCAGAAGAGATATAAAACTATCACAGGAATCCATGAAGTAATTATCGTCATAGCTTACAAGTGCCATCGTCATAGCTTACAAGTGCCAGACTCTCACGATGGAAGGGAGAAATAATATATACATCTCCGTTTCTCTTGTTCTCTGTTTCGAACGTTAGTAGATGCGGGTTTCAAGTTAGAAAATAAATAGAACTTAGAGAAAATTAAATTTATATTCATATTATTTTTTGACAGATTTTCATCTTTTGATTTTTTTTTGTTTACCCACGAAACAGTTTAGTATTTAGGTACACCGATACTTAACAGGTTTTTGTTTGTTTATTTGTTTTAACGCAATACCACATTGGCTGTTTGCGCTCTGTCCACCGTGAGGAATCCAAACGTGGATTTTTAACGTTGTAAGTTCGCAAACTTACCGCTGACTCACCAGGGGGGACATCTGAAAGATGTAGTGAAACGTTTCTGCAAAACGAAAGAAAGAACGAAGACAGAATTTTCTGAAAGTTTGTTTTTTGTTGTTTTTTTTTTAATTTCGCGCAAAGCTACACGAGGGCTATCTGCGCTAGACGTCCTTAATTTAGCAGTGTAAGACTAGAGGGAAGGCAGCTAGTCATCACCACCCAATGCCAACTCTTGGGCTACTCTTTTACTAACGAATAGTGGGATTGATCCTCACATTATAACGCCCCTACGGCTGAAAGGACAGGCATGTTTGGTGTGGCGGGGGATTCGAACCCGCGGCCCGCAGATTTCGAGTCGAGCGCCCTAACCACCTGGCCATGTACGCATATGAATTCGATCTTGCTTTATGTAATAAATATCACGGTACTTTTGCCCTTCCATTTATTTGTATTTCATACATACTTAATACGTTTTAATTTTTTATGAAAGAATGCAGTTGTATATATATATATATATTGTGTATCCTGTTCGATCCACGTGTTTCAAAAAAATCATTGCTCCCCCGGTAGGACAGCGGCAAGTATTCAGATTTACAATGCTAAAATCAGGGTGTTCGATTCCCCTCGGTGGACACAGCAGATAGCCAGATGTTGTTTTGCTATAACGAAACACACACACAACAATCGGTGATGAAATTTGTAGGTTCCAAAACATTTGAATAAAGACATGTTTACAGTTGTTACCTTCTTCGAATTAACGAATTGAACAGTATAAA
>NW_013667892.1:175425-184967 GCF_000517525.1 Limulus polyphemus | reverse complement strand
AGATTATCTCTGGTTGATGAAGCTCCAAATCTTACGACAGAAAGTTCTGAAGATTATCTCTGGTTGATGAAGCTCCAAATCTTACGACAGAAAGTTCTGAAGATTATCTCTGGTTGATGAAGCTCCAAATCTTACGACAGAAAGTTCTGAAGATTATCTCTGGTTGATGAAGCTCCAAATCTTACGACAGAAAGTTGTGAAGATTATCTTTGTTCGGTAATAAAACCCAATCGATTTGTCAGATTAAAGTACCCTTTAAATCATAAAGATAACGACCTTTTAAGTGCCGGTAAAACTTCTAAAACGCACTGTATAAGTTAATGTCAAGTTTGAATTGTCGGTGAATTGATTCGAAAATCTAAGAAGCTTATATCGAAAAGGGCAACCATTTTTTTTATATAATTTTGATGGATTTGGTTTTAGGGTTCAATTTGGACTAAAATTCAAATGTTATTTGTTTCTTTCAAGACAACCAACTCGTAGAAAAATCTTGCAATCAAAAACGATTAATTTTTGTCGATTAAAACAAATAGTGTCACGTGTTCAGTCATTTCCGGTATCGTTTGATATTCTCTGAAGATTGGAACAGGAAATATACACATATAAATGTAATCTGACAAGTTCCGGGTTCCGGGAAACAATTTCTGATGTCTGTCTCTAGTCAGTCTAGTGTATTACGTGTAATTATTTCTCTAGTCAGTTTAGTGTATTACGTATAGTTATTTCTCTAGTCAGTTTAGTGTATTACGTATAGTTATTTCTCTAGTTAGTCTAGTGTATTACGTGTAATTATTTCTCTAGTCAGTCTAGTGTACTACGTATAATTATTTCTCTAGTTAGTCTAGTGTATTACGTATAATTATTTCTCTAGTTAGTCTAGTGTATTACGTTTGCTCAGCGTGAAATCTAAGATGGCGATTCTATGGTAAAATATTATGGAAGAATTATTTTGGGGCGAATATTACCCTTTCTCATCGTGTAATTTTTATTTCTAACTCTCGTTTGCAATTTAGTGAAGAATATCTCATAAACTAAGTCTCCATCAATAGGCTTATATAATTGGTAAACGAAAGAAAATTATCGTTTTAATATAAACTGAGTTGCTTACAATAGAATCATCTATTACACTACATGTTGTTTATTCTCTTGTTTGTTCTAACAGTAGTGTAATAGATGATTCCTGTTTCTTCTCTTGTTTGTTATAACAGAATCATCTATTACACTACATGTTGTTTATTCTCTTGTTTGTCCTAACAGAATCATCTATTACACTACATGCTGTTTATTAACAAACAAGAGAATAAACAACATGTAGTGTAATAGATGATTCTGTTAGTATTACACTACATGGGATGATGTTGATTATTTGCCCTCCCTCTAGTCTATCCCTTCAAATTAGGATTGGTTAGCACAGGTAGGTCTTGAGTAGCTTTGCGCGAAATTCATAGTCAAACAAACGAAGAAACAACATGTAGTGTAATAGATGATTCTGTTAGAACAAACAAGAGAAAAAAACAACATGTAGTGTAATAGATGATTCTGTTAGAAGAACAAACAAGAGAAAAAAACAACACATGGTGTAATAGATAATTCTGTTAGAACAAACAAGAGAATAAACAACATGTAGTGTAATAGATGATTCTGTTAGGACAAACAAGAGAAGAAACAACATGTAGTGTAATTGATGATTTTGTTAGAACAAACAAGAGAAAAAAACAACATGCGGTGTAATAGATAATTCTGTTAGAACAAACAAGAGAAGAAACAAAATATAGTGTAATAGATGATTCTGTTAGGACAAACAAGAGAATAAACAGACTGCCAACTGTTGGGGTATCTTTACCAACGAATAGTAGGATTGATCGCCACGTTATAACCCCCCACCCCCCACAGTTGGAAGGACAAATGTGTTTGGATTCGAAGTCACGAACCTCAGATTGCGAGTCGAGTACCCTGACTACCAAGCCATGCCAGGTTTGATTTCTCTCGCATATTTTTCTTCTTCTTCTTAAAAACGTAATTCTGAAGTTGAAAACTGAAGTTAGACAAATTTCAAACAGAGGAAATTCTGGAACTCCAAGTTCTTGATCAGAACGACCGAGTATCGTATTTCAGCCTTGACATACAAATAATTTAGTACAATACAAAATAAGTTAGTACGAGGAATTATTGAAAAACGTAAGGTTGTTCCATTTTGCGTAATTTTGCGTTACGTTTCTGTTCTGGGTCAACAGAAAAGTGAGCTCACCAGTGTAATGTTTCCATGACTGGTTTGACAACAATAACCGCCATTGTGCCAAATTATAAAGAGATTTGAGTCAGTATAGGAATATGTTTTTCTACTGATGTTGTTGTTTTGAAGTTAAGCACAAAGCTACACAATGGGCTATCGGTGCTCTGCTCACCACGGGCATCGAAACCCGGTTTCTAGCGTCGTAAGTCCGCAGACATACCGCTGTGCTACTGGGGAGCTTTTTGACTGAAAGTGAGCTGCTAACTGAAATTGATAGAGAGTAATTCCCCCCCCCCCCCATACTAATACTTTACCGTGTTGGGCGTCATATTAGAGTTTTCTATGAAATTATCTTAATTAATTATTAATTAATTTATTCAAAAACGGACGATCGGAGTCTGGCTAGATGTTTGGTATCTTACTAAAACAGTGTCGCCAACGAATTTTATTTTATTTAAAGCACGAGATGTAGCTGGTATTTCTTTCAATGTGAATTAAGTATTATTTGGATAATAGTCTACTTTAAAATTGTTACTTTTACAACCATTCTGGTGTAGCATCAGACTTTAATGAGGCAGAAAACCTAATTTTGGTTATTTTCATATTAATAAAAAAGGAGAATTAATGACATGAACGTATTTCTAGATTACCTACTCAGTGAATAGAAATTTATTACAACAACAAAACCAGAACACAAGGTCTTCTAAAAGTTGTACCCCTGTGAGACATCGCTAAGTCTACGGATTTATAACACCTGAAACTGGGGTTCAATTCCTTGCGGTGGAGATATCTAATAGCCTAATGTGGCTTTGCTCTGAAACAAATTGCTATTACTAACTAATTCTACATAAACATTACCTCGTAACTGAAAGTGGTATTTTGTGTTAGTGCACACGTTTTGGACGAAAAAAAAAAGTTTAACTTTCGATACCAAAATTATGTTTTCGCTAAAAAAAAAAAGCTTACAGCAGCGTTTCTCAAAGTGTGGATTTTTATAGAATATTAATAATTATTTTTTAGAATTTTCTGTTATGTCCTTAATTACAATAATAAAACTTGTTACGACATAAATTCTATAGCGAAATATGCACACATTTTGCTATTAAGGCTTTATGTAACCGTTACGTTTTACTTAAACAGTCATATTGTAAAAGTTTGATAGTTTGATTAAGCTGAAAGCTTAGTTAAACAATCATTTTTATTCTTAGAATAGAGTGGTGGCTATGCCTAGCACTTCTTTTCTGCGGTGTAAACAAACAGCATAAATTCTAAAGTGTAATTTAATTTTATGAAATATATACATCGAAAATAGTAATACTAGGCCTAAAATAAAAAAGAAAAAGGGTAAAACCTTCATACTAATTTTATTTGAACTGTTTTATTTCTTTGTAATAATTATTTTTTGTACTTTACGCGCATGCGTTTAAACCTCTTTTTTTTGAATTTTTCGAGGTGTCACATTGGCTTCTAAACCCTTTTAAAATGTATATTAATAAAATGCCTTTTACATTCAATTATATTTTTATTTCACATGTGTATTATTTTATGTTATCTATATCTCATAACCATTAACATTTTTACTCAAAACTAATAAAAAAAATTATTCTTTGTAAATTTCCGAAGCAATTAAGAACACTTAGATAGGAATGATTCCGACCATAAAAAAAAAAACTTCGTATAATTGTTTTCTTCTCCTTTAAGAACTTCCAGATTAATTGAAATTGTTGCGTCATCGAGATGATGTGATTCTCACGCCCTCTACTTTCTAGAACTATCCCGTATCTTGGCGAATGCTCTAGTAATGACTAGATAGAGGGTAGACTGGTATATATAAGAGGGTGGACAACGTAACGAGGTAATGTAATGTGTGTGTAGACAGTGAGTAATTGAACTGCAGTCACAGGGTATTGTTGAAGTTAACGTTCGTTCGTGATACTGTTTGTTTTAACGCGAATATTGAGATTAAGTGTATGGCAGAGTTATATTCGGAAAGAATAAACCAGTTTTATTAAGTAAATACTTGTGTCGCTAAAGTTTCGTCGGAACGAAGTTACGAAAAGTTAATTAACAAACGGAGACGTAACAAAATATATTTTTCGGAAATCCATTGAAAAACCTCAAATATACTTTTTTTAACTATATTTAATTTCTTATTTCATGAGAATTACGAGAACTAAAAACGATAAGTCTCCGTTCACAGGAACCAATACTTGGTAATTTCTATGAAAGACAAACCTGCACGTGCTATATAATTAATTTCGAATGTGTTTCGCTGATGGAAACTGAATCTGAAGTCTAGTTTCGTAATCACTGCTCAATGTTTACGCCCTTGTGATCAGCTGATCTGTCTTTGTTGAAGTTGTCTCAAGTCTAGAAAAAACAAAAAAGAGGAAAGAAGCCAACATCAGTTTTTACCGGGTCAATTAACATAATATTTCTTTTTTGTAAGTTCGGTGACGAAGATGGGTTATCTTAAGAATGCATTCATCAATCTGTACTTCTGTTTGGTTTTCACCGTGTCTTAATTTTTGTTGAATTGTTTAAAGAATTATTTTTCTTTGTGTAAAAACAAACGATTTTGCAATCACAGCTAAATAGGGGAATGAAAATATTTTTATTGGTAGGTTACGGTCTTTTCTTTTATTAGACAAAATTGATTTTTAGTATCTGAACATATTTCAAGTGTCACTGTCAGCATGCACGTCGCTAGAAGCAAGATAAAACAACATATGTAGTGATGTTATCCAGAGTATAAAAACATTCTACCAGAAGAGAATGATAATAGTAACGCTACCTGCTGATATCCATATAGTGTGTGTGCTTAATTATCCAATTATGTATCTTCGCACTTTCTATAAATAAGCCTCCCAAAGACTGTCTTTGTTAGGTGAAGAAAATTTAGAAAAATAAGCATAGAAAACTCAAATTATTTGAAAGTTTTTGTGCTAAATATAGTGAAAAACAATTAGACTATTCAAAACTAGTCTTTTCACACATTTCTTTTTCTTGTGTCACGTTTTCTTGAAAATTGTACCACAAGGTTTTTAGTGCAACTTTTCTAAATGGCAATACTATCTGAGTTGATATCAGTTTACAATCAGTCATATAATTCAGTAATAACTAATTATTGAGAGAGTGAATGACTAACTTATGAACATTTCGCCCTGTGTTTATATCATATGAAGATAATCTTTGGTCGAATTTCTTGAAAAATCGCAGTTATCTACTAGCCCCATCAAATATCTACTAGCCCTATTAAATATATGCTAGTCCCATCAAATGAGCCCCATGTTCTTCAATAAAGCGATGAGGTACTACAGGTTCTGGATCTACTCCTGTAACCTGGCTCTTCTCCTTAGCGTTATCATCTTTGTCTCTTTAGCAGCTTGGACTTTTTCCGATTACCGAATGTCATTTTTTCCCACCATCCGCCTACATCATCCCACTTTCATCTACGCTTATTTGGCTCTGATTCTTCAAGGAGGCATTCTTCAAGCTGTGGGATGCTTGGGTGCTTTGAAGCTGAACGAGCGCCTACTGAACATATATTGGTCCCTCATGCTGATGCTACTTGTAGGTGACGTCATCATGGGTTTCGTGTGGATCTTCCATTACAACCATATCGCCAGCCACTTACTAAGCGACCTGAGAACGAGATTACAAACCGAATATGGGAACAGTGCCGAGTACCAGAGTCTTTGGGATCGCATTCAGCGGGAAGAACACTGTTGTGGTGTAAACGAACCACAGGACTTTAATTTATCTTTATGGATTTCAGGACAACGACGTGATTTTTCGCGACATTACCAGATGGTGCCACTGAGCTGTTGTAAAAATCAGTCGGGAGTATCTGACATAGAGAATGTTCTCGTGAATCACACGTGGTACGCTCGTAGCTACACGTTAGACAATGTGTATCAAGATGGTTGTTATGAGGCGTTATTTGTTTGGTTTCAACACAGTGCAGACATGTTGTCGGTGCTGGGATTCTGTGTTATTGCCTTCCTTAAAGTGTGCTTTTTAGGAATTTTGCGATACGAGATCCGAGAAATGATCCAAAAGATCAAGATCCTAAAGGAGATCGACGAAACCTCATCGACACTTGCCACAGAATCCCACATCCACATTCCAGGGTCATCCTATCAGAATGACACCTGTTGTCCCGATATTCGCACGGGAAATCACGTGACTTCGAACAACAATCATGTGACGTCAGAAATACCATCCAAAGATAAAGCCACGAACGGAAATAACAATGACACCGAACATCCCCTTAAGTGATTGCGAATCCTAGTTTAAGTAATCAAAGTAAGTAAGCAAAGTACGCATAGAGAATATAGGGAACTTCTTCTGAGTTAGTAATAAATGTAATTGCTTCAGACACTTTTTGTTGAGACTGCTTCGTTCTACAATTATTCTCCGATAACTGAAGTGCACGAAAAGTGTAACACTTAAAACTCTAACTTCAAGCAATGTTAAGACTTAAAACTAAAATGAATTTTTGTACACTCAAACATGGTAAATATCGCTATCATTTCGCGTAGATGTAAATAGAGATATTTATTTTTCAAAACTATGTGTGTATATGATACTTAATCCCCATATCGTTCTACTCATGTAAATGCTTTATGTAACGAAGCGTACCTCATGTAACAAGATTTGCATTATTAGAAACATTTTAAAATCAAAAGTGTTAATTACTGTCTGTAGTTATGCTAATTGTGACGTATAATTATTGTCTTTTGCTGAACTGTATCACTTGGTGTTTCGAAAATTCATTTCGAAAAAGACACACACACACACACAAAAGATTTTTGTGAATTTAGTTAATATTAGATCATGCGAAGTTAAATTAATTGTAGATTGATAGATATAACTATATTTAGATATAGCCTATCAAGATGAGCTTCAGTAGCGCCTTCTGTCAAGAAAAATCATTATCAAATAAAATATTTTTTATTTATTTGCAAATTATATATATATATATATACATACATAGATATATTTCTTTTGTACTTTCAATTACGACTTCTCAAGTTGAATTGTATTTCGCAGGTCAGCCATTGAAGTTAAAACGCATGTTCAATTTAACTTTGTGACAAAGTTTCGATTTTTTTAACAGTATTTCAAATCGATAGTCTTTCAGCTTAAACAAAGATAGACTTTACGGGAAACCTAAGCTATCTTACATAGCAATCTTAGTGTACTTTGATAACGTCCGTTCTCAATTTTAGTTCCTCAGTCATGTGTAACAACAATAAATATATCACTAGTTGGGAGCAATATTTCAAATATAAAATTACGATATAGATAAAATTACATATAGTTGAAAAGCACTTCTAAGATGGCACAGTGCATTGGCTCTCTGATTTTAAGTTGAGCAGAACCAACTGTTTAGCAACTATGCGTTAGGTTTAAGTAACTAAATTCTTCATCAAGTGATGTATTGAAATAATAACGTAGTTATAAGACTGACAGTCAATAGTGTTCTTCAGCTTCTGATGTCAAAACGCCACCTTGAGGAAGCCGTAATTTGTTTAATTTATAAATTGGTTTTGTGAGTATAACAGAAAACGTGAAATGTCATAGAAGAGGCTATGACGTCTTTCAGCAACTTCTTAAACATTTTCATAATGTTCTTTCAATAAATAAACTAAATTTGTTTTATAATTTATCAGCAGATAGCCTCTGAGAAACTAGTTATTTTTACTGAGTGAATTTGTTGTTATTTATGTATATAGAGCTATATAAGTATATAAACCGATACCAGTATTAACAGCAGTCGATCAGCATAATTTATTAAGTATAGAATTTCTTATATAAAAATAATACTCTCGCATAACGATTGTTATAGTGAGATACTGGTTCTTATGTATAGCTTACGTTTTCGTTTCAAAGTAATAATATGTTTGTATCAACTTGTTCTGAAATGTATTTTGAAAGAAGAAACATTTGCTTTTAGTAGTGTTACGGCTATAAGGTTTTTCTATACACGCCCTCTATGATATGAAAACTAAAACTTGAAATAAAAAATGGTAATATACGAAAATGTGTCCTTTTACTTCACTTTTAACATTTTGACCAACTATCACTATGGGAACAGATTTTTAAGAGATGACATATCAATTAATGTTAGGCCTATTTGTTTTCAGTGCTTCACTAGCTCTCGGCGTTTAAACCATAACTAAAAACAAACAAGCAAAAAAAAAAAACACTTTTTTATCTTTTGATACCAACTACTAAAAACTTAAAAATTACCTTTACTCTGACGCATATAAAAAGACGTTATTACCAGACAACGACATATATTTTCTACTGGAATATGATGAAGCATTCTGTTGTTTATACTCAATATTAACTTTACAAACAAAGTGGTTAAATACAATGTAACAGTTAAATTCTATGACGAGAAACACATTTTGAGACAGCTTGAATACGCAATGATGAAAACTATGAGTTTAACGCAGTCACAATTACACAACCTTCTAATGTCACAAAATGTTCGAAAAAGTTGTAAGTTTCTTACTGTGTTAACCTTGCAATCATGTTTTCTTTGTTATTCATTCGTAAGTTTTTAAAAGCATTTACATCAGCAGTAATATTTGATTATGTAAATATATCAGAATCAGATTTTTTGTTTCTTTACAAACATCAGAACAAAAACCAGTTATTAAACTTATTCAAAGACTTTGAATCATTTACACAATTTCTAAATACCGATGAAGACAGTCATACCGTATTAGAGGCATTTATAATTGGTAGTTTTACTTTTTATCTTAATCTAAAGCTAAAGCATTTGTGGTTTTTAGCTATTTCTGGTTTATTACAGAATATTTTATAATAAACTTCTTAATTACACTTTCCTAACCTTTCTAAAAAGGGAAGAGATTTGAATCTGCTCCTTCAATAATCTCGTAACTGTAAACTAAAGTTAAAAACTATTGCAAGTATTTTTTTCAACGACTTAGATAAGTTTAAAGTTATAAATATCAGTACCTTCCTCCGGTAGATCAACTAAAAGTTAACGGACTTACAACACTAAAATCCAGGTATCGATTTCCTGCAATGGACAGAGCGAAGACAGGATGGCCATTTGGAGTTTTGCGCTGAAAGAAATACAAACATTTCCTTCCTCCTCACTTCCGTAATGACCTCGGTCAATAAACTGACCACATTGTTTTCGTTAACAGATGGTATAAGTTACACTAACTAACTAACAAATGAGCTTCTGATATCTTTACAAATAACAACAACTAGTCAGTTTGTTTGTTTGTAATTAAGCACAAAGCTACACAATGGACTATCTAGT
>NW_013667892.1:174235-175401 GCF_000517525.1 Limulus polyphemus | reverse complement strand
GCACAAAGCTACACAATGGACTATCTGTACTCTGCCCACCACGGGTATCGAAACCCGGATTCTAGCGTCGTAAGTCCGCAGACATACCGCTGTGCCACTGGGGGGAGGGGGCAACTAGTCAGAGTAATTACAGTTCTGATTAAAATTACTAGGAAGCATATTACAAATACATATCCCAAATATTGGGTTCTGCTAGCAAGTATAACCTACTTTGTTATAATCCGTTCTAAAATTTGCCATACTGACCCATTTAAAATAAAGGTAGCATCAAACCGAACTACGGACAAATTTAATGTATTTAAAACGAGCTTAGAAAACGCCAGATCTGAACAAAAAATTAAATAAAAACTCAAGAAAAAAATAACATAAAGATTGTAAGCTTACGGAAAGGAAAGCGGAACTTCTGTTGTCCGATGTGATTTACTATACATTTTGTGGGGTTAGATTAATAACAGGTGGCGCCGCCACTGATCATATCTTGATATTATCAATTTTAATATTAAAGCACAGAGAGATTTGTATTTAAAATTTCATGCTTATAAAGAGCCACAATTCTATAAAAGCGAAACTACAATCGAAAGTTCATAGATTACATGTGATTTAGTAATCTTCAATTTTCAAATATCGTTTTGTACTTTTCAAGTTTCTAATGTTAGTGCTAAAATCATTTATATTGCATAATTCGAAAAAACAAAACAAAAAACAAATAGAAAACTACAAAACAACAACAACATAAAATTTGATCAATTTCAATTTGCATTAGGAAAAAACAATATTTATAACACAATGATTTATGAGCCATGATTGTCCAGTAATAATACCGGTACATTTTGTTATCCTTCCTGTCATAAGTTTCGCTTGCTTTGGAATTTCGCGCAAAGCTACACGAGGGCTATTTGCACTAGCCGTCCATAATTTATCGGTGATAGACTAGACCAGTGATTCTGAACACGGGGCACACGCCCCACGAGAGGGCAATTTGAAAATGCTACAATAAGAAAAATATTTTCATTTGGGTGTGAAATTTTGGTAAATTTATAAATTTTACATTATATTATTATTATACCTTTTCAACACCAAATTTGTTTTTATAATAAAGGGGTATCAATAGTTTTGAGGTGTCGAGGTGGGGCATGCAGCAAAAAAGGCTAATAACCACTGGACTA
>NW_013667892.1:151910-173439 GCF_000517525.1 Limulus polyphemus | reverse complement strand
TTCAACACCAAATTTGTTTTTATAATAAAGGGGTATCAATAGTTTTGAGGTGTCGAGGTGGGGCATGCAGCAAAAAGGCTAATAACCACTGGACTACACGGAAGGCAGCTAGTCAATACCACCCACCGACAATTCTTTTACCAACGAATAGTGGGATTGATCGTTACATTATAACGCCCACACGGCAGAAAGGACGAGCATGTTCGGTGACGGGGATTCGATCCCGTGACCCGTCGAGAGCCTTAACCACCAGGCGTCCTGCCATAAGTGGTCGAAAGGTGTAAATAATGTTTCCAACGAGACTTCGCCCCATCCCGCTATTTATACATTAATTATTTAATAAAGAGATATAATAGTATTTTATGCGCTACAAAACTGCTACTTGTTACAGTGAATCTACCTAATTTTAAATAATAATTAGGATTATATGACATTAAATCCAAAGATTATAAGTAACAAAATAAAATAAAAAGTCTATAAAATATTCGAGAATTTTATTCGCTCTTGCATTATTGAAATTCTTATTCCGTGTTTGTTGCTAAGCCTAAAGCTACACAATGAGTTATCCATGCTGTGCCCACCACGGATATTGACACCCAGTTTTTATCGTTGTTAGCCTTCAAATTTACTGCTGAGCCACTAGACGCTCTAAACCTCGACTGTTCAGATTTCTAAATTCTTGAATGTGAAACACGTTAAAGAGAATCTATCGGTTAAAAATGGCTGATATCAATTGTGAATAACAAATGTGTAAATACACCTAAGGGATCCCACTAGTCATATTTTCCAATTGAAACAACAACAACAACAAAGACATTTATGGCCACTTTGTTTCTTCCACTAAGCTTGTTTTCTATCCAAATATAAATTACATATCATCTTAATTCTTATCTTGATATATTGTATGTTATCTTATGAAAATCAAGATAACAAAACTCTAGCGGAAGTTCCCAACTTTAACAAAGTAGATAAAACAACTCTAATAAAGTGGTTAAAACACGAAAAACGTTTTTCAAACCATTCTCGGTTGTTTATTAAATGCCAATTTTCTTGATACTAACGGTAGATTTAAACATTTTTACTAATAAGAAAATTTAAACTATTAAGTTTACAAACTTCCACCTCCCTCATCCCAACACACTCAAGTTATCTAGATTTTTTTTACTACCCATTTCAAGGATTTGTTTTGGTTTTTATAGGTAATAATTAAATCTGGCCCCATTCCCATTTCACTAAGCTTTTTTAACGTCTTAATAAGATTAACTTACAACAGCAGTAGTATTTGAAGGAAGTTTATGCCTACTTTTATAGATTTCCTCCTTTTTCATCCATATAAATACAACTTAAGAAGTTATAGAGTAATTGAGGAACGTATGTTCCTTCCCACTGGAATACTTTAAAAAGGTTAAACTACCCATGGCTATCTTCATGCAGTCAAGTTTGGTTCTTTGAGCATCTTCTTAGTTACTGATTGTTTTAAGAACAGTTTTATTCATTTCTGTTTTGGTGAATTTGATAAAACTGAGCATTCACTATTGAATTTCATATTTTCTTAAGCGTGATATTTTTACTAGACTAATAAATTAACTCTCTTATCAATTTATTTGGTAATGAGTTTTAAGATGGAATGGAAAAAATTTTGGAAAGTTGCTGTTGATTTTTTTCAATCCCATCACCCAGACTGTGAACTTTTCCTTGTGGTATTCCTTTATCTGCTACATAGACAGGTAAGACATATCCAGTAAATCAACATTTTATTGTGATGGTGTTCTCTCTGCTACATACACAAACACACACACACACACATCTTCTTAGTGTAGCAGCAGTTTCACATATTCTTATAACTGCTACATAGACAGATGGACCATATCCACTAAGCAACAGTTATTTATAGTGTTTATGCCACTGCTACATTAACAGGCAGGTCATATCCACTCAGCAACAGTTTTGTGTGGTGTTTCACTCACTGCTACATTAACAGTCAGGTCACATCCACTCAGCAACAGTTTTGTGTGGTGTTTATCTCACTGCTACATTAACAGGCAGGTTACATCCACTCAGCAACAGTTTTGTGTGGTGCTTATCCGACTAATATATTAACAGGTGGGTCACATCCACTCAGCAACAGTTTTGTGTGGTTTTTATCTCACTGCTACATTAACAGGCAGGTTACATCCACTCAGAAACAGATTTGTACAATGGTTATCCCACTAATATATTAACAGGTGGGTCACATCCACTCAGAAGCAGTTGTTTATGGTGTTTCACTCACTGCTACATTAACAGTCAGGTCACATCCACTCAGCAACAGTTTTGTGTGATGTTTCACTCACTGCTATATTAACAGGCAGGTCACATCCACTCAGTAACAGTTTTGTATGGTGTTTCACTCACTGCTACATTGAGAGATGGGTTGTAACAAGCACAACAGTTTCTTATGTTGTTATGTTAATGCCAAAACGACTGATAACAGTTATGTGTACTCAGCTGATAATTTAATTAATCATATTATCATTGTTTTTAGTTCTGTCAGACTGGTGGCTTGATACATATCATTAAATATTCGAAGTCAGTTTGTTATACTAGATGGTTTGCATTATAGAATATGTTACTTTTTAATTCTGATCTGGATCGTTGTTTTACTCTTTGTCACAAGTTCTTGGTAAATTTGTTTCCAAAAATTATTATCTAACGATTTAATGTTTTCCTTTTCCAATATTTACAATGTTTTGTGCAAAAAATGTTTCTCACGTTAATAGCTGCAATAAAATACTTAAAACGTTTTCAAAGTAAAGTAGAATAAACATTTCATCGTGTTTAATTATTTAGATTATATAAGAGTATAAAAAAGTAATGTAATAAACTTGACTTGATGAAGTACAGTAATCTCTGGTTTTCTCACTCACATTTCCATTTAAAGTATTAATATTATTTATAGTTGTGGATTTCTGTTTAACATGCTCTTCATAGTTTGTCAAAAGTCATTAATGCTAGATCACAACTTATGCTTCATTAGCTTCGTATTTTGAAGACAAATATATAGTTATGAAAAATTAAACTTACTTAAAAAGTCATTATTTGTTATACTATTTAAGAACAACATTTGTATTCACAATCTCTGAAATTTTGTTTCCCTAGTATGGCAAGAGCATATAATTAAGTTTTCTGTACTATATTTTTTGAAAGTAGTAATTTAAATATTTATTTCTCATGCAGGATATACCAGCTTAATTGATATTTAACAGTAATATTAATTATTCTGTTTTTCTACCACACGTATTTTGTGGGGAATTAATATAAAGGAAAAATATTTCTTACCAGTGATTTCAGTCTAAATAAAAACTATATCCATATTTCGTAATAGTTTCGTTTTTAGTCACTAGATGGTAGCACAAATTATTCGTAATAATTCCACAAACATGATGACTGACAAAACAATTTTGCTAAAAGTAAACAAATAAATAAAGAATTAACTAAATGAATATTAAAGATATCAATCAGTTGAAGTATTTACGCAACTGACACTTCTGTGTACATCTTATTGATGTCTAAGTTTAATAACACTAATTTTTTAATTATCAAAACAATATAGTGGTCTTCTTTCCTTCAAGTCTTCAGTAAGGTCGAGCCTGATACCTGTGCGGAAGCGATTTATCTTTGGCAGTGATCAGTGCTCTACTTGTACGAGTGCGTGGAGTGTATATATATACTGTAAGTTGTTCTTTTACTTTTGTATTGATCATTTGTTATTAATTAGTAGTTCCCCAGTTTAACTTTGGACTAATTTTTTAGACTTAAGGGTTGGTCGGCATCAGTTTCGCCACCCATTTGTGCCTGGCACGACTATGATCAGTCAGGTTTGTGGTCCAGACGGACTCGTTACCGTCTATGGGGATAGATATCTTGTGTGAGACCTTAGGCGATAATGTTGTTGAGTGCCTCCAACATTTTGGTGCTGGACATTATCCATTATCAAACAGTTGTTAGAATGTGGAAACTTTGTTTTCAATGGTGTTCCCATCTTGGTTTGACAGCAGGGCAGAACATCAAGTGGATGACATTATATTCTGCACCTTATGAGTTGCCCCATGATGTTGTGGCTTTGGCATCACAAAAATATGGTCGGGTACTTAAGAAAGAACATGAGTGTTACCAGACAAGACCTGATGTTTGCACTGACAATCGTCGAGTGCACACTGACATGGTAACTCCAGTGCCTAATTTCGTTAAAATTGGGAGTTATACCATTATGGTTAACTACCCTGATATGCGTCGTTTGTGCCGCCGTTGTGGCCTTGAGGGCCATCTTTCGAATCAGTGTGACACACACATCATTGTGAAAAGTGTCTTGCCTTTGGCCATAAAGTTGAAGAGTGCATGATTATTTGTGAAATCTGCAGTGGCGACCATCGTTCTTCCGTGTGTCCTCATCGAGATACTTCCTATGCTAGCAAAGTCACGGGGCAGGAACCCTCCTCTATTGTTACAGCTATATCTTCTTTCTACACTGAAGACGTTCCAGATGAGAAGCCTGTTTCCCAGGAGGTTGTGATGTAATTTCCCCCACCTGCAGTTGAGAACACCTGGCTTGGTAACAGGGAGAATGTCGAAAGTTGAATTATCTCCCTCCAGTTTAGTCGTCCAGGAGATGTCTTCTCAGACCTCTGAGACCTATGATTAGGACTTTCCAAGTCTTCCAGGTTACCCATCTGAGAGCCCAGCCATGTCACTCTTATATACTGACCACAGGGTCTCGGTAGATTCTACTGTGGCCAACAAGATTCCGGGAGAAAATGAAGAATCTCCACCAGCCCCAATTCCTTCGATAGTGCACTCGAAACACTCCCATTTTCCTATTGCTGTACCTCACTTACGTTCAGAATCTTGTAACATGGTGTCTTGGTTATCACAGTCTGATAACCATTCACCTCCCACCCCTCAGGTGGATGAAATACATATGTCTGTCGAGTTGCGTTCAAGGAAATGTGTTTTCAACCCCTTGTTACTGCCTCTGGTATTTCTCTCTTTTTGAATAGGTAATGGTATTTTCCTGCTTAACATTAAACATACAAGGAATGCGTATACTCGCTAAGCAGTGGTATGCATTTTCCCTTTTTTCAGGTTGATGTTATTTTCCCGCATTTCCCATTTTGCTTCCAAAAGGGATCATTTCGTATTTGTGCACTATTTCTCTATCCTTGCTATCTGATCTTTTGGCTCTTCCCATGCTCGTGGGGTCGGGATACTGCTTAGCCCAACTTTTTCTGACAGTATATTTTCTTCCCACAATGATGCTAAGGGTAGGATTGTATAAGTTGATGTCCTCACTCGGAGATGCAAGGATCGACTTCTTAATGTCTATGCTCCTGTTCGGGGGAAGGAACTTTGGATGTTATTTTCCTCAGGCTGATATTGTCCTGGGTTGGGACTACAGTTGCGTGCTAGATCCCCATTTCGATACATTTGGGGCAATCCTGCTTCTGGGATCAAGGAACTCAGCCCTTGCGCTCCTTATTGTTTTCATGTTGTCTGTCATTTCTTGTATAATTCTGCTTTTGTTGTCACCTGGATAAGTCATGATGTGTCTAGTCGTTTCGACCACTTCTGTGACACAGGTGACTTGAATTGGTAATGCTATCAACTATATCTCAGACCAACCGTCTTTTTCACTGTATTCCAGGATTTCTCACCTGTTACTCGGGGTTCTGGGATGTGGAGGATCAATGTTTCCTCCTCACTGACGAGGTAATACAGGAACAGTTGTATGCCCTTGTTCATGATCTCTGCTTCACTGTCACTGTTAATGAGATCTGGTGGGTGGGTTTGAAGGACGCTTGTGCTGAGGCAAGCTGGCATACAGCAGTCTCGAATCAGCTATCTTGGCTTACGAAGTAAGCAGGAGACCTTTGGTTCGAGGTAATCCAGTGGACCATTGGACATTGAATGACTTCAGGGAGACATAGAAATTGAATATTCTAAGCTCTTTTGAGCAGCAAGCATTTCCAACTTGATAGAGTCATTACATTTCAGGAACTCTTCTCGAATTCCACTGTGCAAAACAAGGGAGTTGTCTAAGAACAAGCACATCTCCTGCCTGTAGTGGAATGATGGTCAAATGTCTTCAGACATTTCTGACATCCTCGTCACGTATTTTGCTTACTAAAGTAAACTGTTTTCACCCTCAACTATAGACTGTAGTGTTTGGGAAGATATCACCCGGTTTTTGCCAGCCTTCGACCCTTCACTGTTTGGGGACTTGACAAAACCGATCTCCTTAGATGAATGTTGGGCAGCCATCCAGTTCTTTCTACTTGGCAAATGTCCAGGGTCAGATGGCTTACCAGTGGAATTTTACTGCCATGTGTGACACATCATGGGACCATTATTTGTCAGGGTCTTTAATGATGGTTTAGCACATGGCTGTTTACCTTCTTGTACACTCGATGGGTTAATCACCTTAATTTGTAAGGATTCTGAACACTCATATGATATTTCTTCATGAAGACCCATATCTCTTCTTAATGTAGATTCAAAAATTGTGACTTGGGTCTTGTGTGCACGTTTGAGCGCTGTCATGCCCAATCTTATTCTCAGCACACAAACGTGTGGGTTCGATGTCGAAGTATTCAATAAAATCTAGTACTTATGCGTGACCACCTTCATCATATCACAGTCCGTAATGTCCCGGCAATATTTGTTTCACTCGATCAGAGTAAGGCCTTTGATCGAGTTCATCATAACTTCTTTTGGTATGCTTTGGAGAGATTTGGCTTTTCTCCAGCCTTTGTTAGTTACTTGAAAACCTTCTATATATCTGCCTCAAGTAGGCTACTAGTAAATGGATTCTTGGTGGCTCTCTTTGGTATCTCTCAAGGAGTCCATCAGGGATGCCATTTATCTCCTTCCTTGTATACTCTAGTTATTAAATGCCTGCTTTCTTATTGTTTTCACACGATTTCGATCTGTGGTATCTCATTATCAGGTTAGTCATGCAGATGATGTGAATCTTTTTTTGTCTGACCAAACTTTTTTTGGTTCTGCACTGGCTGTTGTTACTAAATAATTGAAAGGTAGTGCACTTCAATTGAATTTCACCAAAAGTATAGCGCAGTGGTTAGGCAGGTGGGCTTCATCCGCTGATACCCCATTTGGTTTAATGTGGACTTCTTCCCCAGTTAAGAGTTTTGGGATTCACTTCTTTTCAGGCCCCGAGACTCTCTGGGAAGAAGTCATTAGTCACGTTAGCTCAATAGTGCACGACTATCGTTACAGCCCTGCTAGTTTATTTCACAGGGCCGCATTAATCCGTACACGAATACTTCCTTTATTGTGATATATTGGTGCAGTGTTTTCCTTAAGTGAACACTGTGCTCGTGCCATTGAATGCAGGGTCTTCTAATTCCTTTGGAGTGGAAGGACTGAGCTAGTTTCTAGACTGTCCTTAACCTTGCCTCTCTGCAGGAGTGGACTTGGGATACCATGTATTCGGTCAAAGTGTCTATCATTATTGCTTGCTTTGACCACGCATAGTTTGTCTTGGGTGGATCATCCCTGTTGTCCACTCACACGATTTTTTCTTGGCTTGGGCCTCGGAGAGTTTGGCTTATCTCTTACTCTTAGTACACAAATGTGTTTTAATATTCCCAGTTGGTACTCTGAAGTTGTTGCAGGAGTTCGTCACTGTCAATGTGCTGCTAATACTTTTGTTTTGTCCACAGGTTCTCATACTCTTTACTGTTCATTGATCCCAGACTAGTCCCATAGGTTAGAACACCATTCCCAATGATCTTCCGTGAAATCTTATTTGGAGCCGGGTAATGTTGCATAATGTTGATCAGTATTTAAAAACCTTTAGCTGGTGCATTGTTCACAATATTTTGCCTGTAAGAGAATGTTTGTATCTGTTTAACATCAGTGCAACAGAGACATGTCCTTTATGTCATACTCGAGTAGAGTCCGTTTTCTGTTGGTCCTGTGCCCAGTATCAGGCCAGATATGGGAGTTTCTGGCTAGATTCTTCTGTATCCCTCAGATCTTGGCCAGGACTATACTTTATCATGTCCCCATTCCAGTTCCCAGCCACCTGTCCTTTCAGTTTCGATATGTTCTACTTATCTTTAAACACATCATCTGGCTTTTAAAAAATCGATTTGTCTATGAACAGGTTCCCGTGACCTTTCATGGAATACTATCCAAGGTCAGGTTTAAGCTGTTACTCTGACTGGAAGCAGATTATCAGCTGTTGGGAACTGGACATTTTTTTTCATCTTTCGCATCCTGATGTTTCACCACTTTTTACAATCAGTAACGAGTGGGTTACTCTAATATTTTAAATGTGTTTTATAAATATTTTTATTGTTATTAAGTAAAAATTCTTGATGTTTGATGTCATATTCTTGGTAAATTATATTGTATCTATGCTTGATTATCTTGCTGCAAATTACCATTTTGTATTGTACATTTTATTCTGTATAAATATCTTGAGGTGCATCATTCTTATATAGCTATGTACTAGTCTACTTTTGTGATTTCTTACTTGTTTCTTTCAGTAGTTGAAGTGTATCATTATACACTTTTGTTCTCCCATGTACATTTTGTATTTTATGTAATTTTTATATTTTCAATAAAATTTCAAAATTTTATCATACTTCATATTATAGGATCCGTATGATGTCATCCCCAGTAATTTCTCTGACCCTGGAATACAGTCATCAATTGTATGCATATAGAGTAAACTGGGGTGAAGTTGGAAAGCGTGGGTTCTGGAAACGTCCCCTTAACATTCAGTGCTCCGGGGTGCTTGTACCATTCTGGAAGAACCATTTCAGCTTCACTGGCCTCCTACGTAATCTAAAGTTAGATTGGCAGCTTATACACTTATCTGTAGGCCAGTGTAAGGTTTAAATTTTATATATTTGTGATTGTGGTTTTGATTCTTGTTTCATTACTTTTTATAGCGGGATCTCTACTTCATTTTAAAATTCATAATTTTTAATACTCTTATTAAAATATATTTTATATGGTATTTACAATATCATTTATATTATAAAGATAATTAGTTAAACATGCTTCAGATTATAATGCTGTTAATAGAAATTTTATTACGTATAATTTAACGAAATTGATGAAATAAGTTTTATAGTAATTATCAACATTATAATTCACGTGCTAAATATTATAATACTAAATTTTTTTTATTTATTTTTTTTGTCATTTACTTTGAGTTTTGGTTCCTTTTCAGCTGCTCTTCTTTAGTATGAATATAATAAGGGGATTTATATGTTATTCATCATTAACTGATCTAAAGATTGTAAAAAAAATTATGACACTTATGAATTACCAACAAGTAGCTAATTCTATAGTAAATATCGTAATACATTTATACTGACTGGCCACCCCTCCTCCTATGCATTTGTAAAACATCCCATTGAAAACCAGATTGATTGTGAGGTGCCTCAGGTGATTGTTTGAGCTCCTGAGACATAAATACAGTATATCATAATTTATCTGCAAGACATCAGGTCGAGAAAAGATCTATTCAACTTTAAAAGGGATACAATAATGAGTGTGCCAGTCTGGTTGTCAAAAGGCATCTATCCTCATATGCTATTAGCAGTGGACATTGAAAGAGAATACACCCACCACTAGAAAAATTGTGGTCATCAACTGTCCAAGAACAAGAATGATTGGGCAGTTTTGTAAAGTCTAGAAGATTTTGGTAAACTAACTTCTTTAACCAGCAGTTGACAGTCAGTCTTAAAACAAATAATTTCAGATGGAAACTGGGAAGTACGGATTCAATGAAGAGCAGGCTTTGAATCACAGATGACAAATTGCGTTTCCCCACTTTCTATTTAGTATAAAAATATGGAGAATACCAGACGAGGCTAAGTAGCCTTGTGTATGTTATTCATGTACTGCAAGCTGTTGGAGGTGGTGTAATAATGTGGGTATCATCCTTTGGTTTTATCATAATCCGATTGGGCATCTCTAGTTTGGATTACTGTGAAATTCGAAATCATCATTGTCTTAAACTTCGAAAATTCAAATAACATAAATAGTAAATTGACAAACAACGATTTACAAGCATAATGAAATGATTTATTTTGGGGGGCATACTACCTGTTTTGAAAGAACATTGGTCTGTCTTCTTTAGGTATTTATTATTATATTAGCACAGTGTACTTCCGTACACAAGGAAATGACTATAGCGTGAACGTTTTTTAATTAAATATTATTCCTAAATTAAATATACATTTGCGGTAACATTTGCGTTTATAATGATGATTTACTGCAAATCTTCATTAAAACAACAAAAAAGTTTTAATTTATTTTAATTAAAATAGGTAAAATGTTTTTTTTCTTTCACATATTTTCACATTAAACGATATTGTTTTTATTGATGGAACAGACAGAAAAATTATTCAAAACTAATAAACAGAAATTTAACAGGAAGATAAATAAACACAAAATACATTGTTTGGCTGTTGTGCATGTTTTACAATTATGTAGTGATAAAAGAATTACAATAAACCCAAAACCGATTAAAATGTGTGACTAATTTGTTAACCCTAAAAGTGCACATTTCTAGCTAAATACAGTTTGACGTTATTTATGTTTTACATCTTGTACAACTGTTTTCTGATGGCGTGATTCGTTAGAGATATTAGTTTATTTGGCAATTATAAACTTCTCTAATCTACCAGTTAGCTAGCTGCCAATTATTTCCAGTAGATGCCGCCATATGAGAACCATCCATTAAATGAATTGCACAAAATATGAAGCAAATATTTGGACACAGGTGCAACTTCTGGCAACCAAAATTTAATATTTACATTATACTAATGTAAGTAGAAAATGATGGAAGCGAAGCCTTTTTAAGTAAGTAACAAAAATTTGAACTAGATTTAATGGGCAAAAGTTATTTTTAGAATCATTTTTAGTGAATCGGTTGTTTTATCGTTGCAAAAAATCCCATGTCCCCACGGAAGGACATCAGTAAGTTAACCGACTTACAACGCTAATATCTGGGATTCGGTTTCCCGCGGTGGACATGGGAGATAGCCCACTGTGATTTTGCTTTAAAATAAAGTAACAATCAAACAAACAATAATCCCCTGTTGACTCAGCGGGAAGTCTCACGGCTTATAACGCTAAAAACCGGGTTTCGATACCCGCGGTGGGAAGAGTACAGACAGCCCATTGTGTAGTTTTATGCTTAACAACATACAAACAAACTGAATACAAAACATAGAATAAAAGACATATACTCTGTTAGTCAGCACAATTCTATTAAAAATAACTCCTCTTATTGTGTGCTTCCTAAATAAAAGCCAAAGGCACGTGTACAAAAACAATACTAGTTAATTATATACGTTCTCTAACAAGTAGTACTATTCTTGATGTTGTAAATCTGACAAGGTAGTGAAGGGAGGCAGATATAGTGTTTATTGATTTGTCTGTGTTTCAAGATAAACGTTCTTCTTCTTTTTTTTTTAAGATTAAGAACACGACTAATCTGTAGTTTCAATATATTCTGTGCTGAGTATAAATGGAGAATGTAGCGTCGGATCCACTCGTAATTTCCGAATCTGAGACGACAGAATTTACAAAAGGAGTATAAAATGGTTTGTGTTTAGAGGTAATATTATCGCGATTACTAAATATACAAAAACACGTAAATTTATAAAACGACAGATATACTACAATATGTAAAATATTTTAAAAAGTAAGAAATAATACATTTTCAGACATAAAATATAAATGTTACATAAACGAAAACCGAAAAAAATCTTGTTTCTCGTTTTGTAATAGTTTTAACCGGAAATCATATTATAACCGGAAGTCATCTCAGAATGTTAGTAAGGGAAGGAAACTGGAATCAAATGCTAGTGACTTTCTTATTCACACCAATCCCCTGGTAGACCAGGGATGAGTTTACAATGCTAAAATGTGAGGTTCGATCCCCCTTGGTGAACAGAGCGCAGATAGCCCATTGTGTAGCTTTGCGCTAGAACGACAACAACAGAAACGTATTTACACCCAGACAATAACCATGACGAAGAACAGACTACAAAGAACACTGAATTAGTCTTACATAGATAGATAGCATCAGTGATTTTTTTTCTTTTCTTTCGTACTCAGCATTAGATGAAATAATTTTTTGTTTGTTTAATTGTGGTTAAGCGCAAAGCTACACATTGATTTATCTGTTCTCTGTCCATTGCAGGTATTAAAACCCGATTTTCAACGTTATAAGACCTCAGATTTAGCGCTGAGCCACTGGGTGGCAGATGAAAAGGAACGACTGGAAATAATTTAATATTTACAATTATTATTTTGGTATATCTTATTTGTTTGTTGTTAAGCACAAGGCTACGCAATGGGCTATCTGCACTTTGCCCACCATGGGTATCTCAATTCTGTTTTTAGCGTTGTAAGTCTTCAAACTTACACGCCACTGAATTACTGGGGCTTTTTTTTTTTTTAGTAAGAATGAAAATTTCTCTATTCTTGGATTCCGTTTTTCTTGTAAAACTAATTTACTATTCTGAATTTTTTAAACATAAAAATATTTTTGCATAATTTGCTTTTATTTAACCTTAGTTTATTTCTTTAGCAATTATTGTCTGTTTGTTTAAGTGATGTTCAAAACAAAATTATTTATCTTAAAATAACAATTTTTATGGTATAAACACTACATAATATTGCATAAATGATATTGTGTTAATAATATAATAGGCCTGATACTAATGTGACATCGATTTGATTGGCTTTGATGAGTCCAGAGGAAAATGTTTTGTCATACAGATGTGGTGAACTTTATAAATGATACATTTTCACTGTTTTCAATGGAATTATTATGCCATGATCATGTCTCACATATCAAAATGTATTTTTATCATGAACCTGGAAATAACGAATTATTTCAAACTCTTTACGAAAGGGCCCCGGCATGGCCTGGTGGTTAGGGCGCTCGACTCGAAATCTGCGGGCCGCGGGTTCGAATCCCCCGTCACACCAAAGATGCTCGCCCTTTCAGCCGTGGGGGCGTTATAATGTGACGGTCAATCCCACTATTCGTTGGTAAAAGAGTAGCCCAAGAGTTGGCTTCCCTCTAGTCTTACACTGCTAAATTAGGGACGGCTAGCGCAGATAGCCCTCGTGTAGCTTTGCACGAAATTCAAAAAACAAACAAACAAACCTTTACGAAAGTACTCACCATTTCTAACGCAAAAAGCTCTTCGACAGTAATACGCATGCGTATGACGTACGCCAGACAATCGTCTGAAATATATTTTTCTTTTCATATCTTCGTAAATTACGTGTGTTGAACAAGATGTTTTAGGTAATATTACTGTTATTTTTTGGTTATTATAGCAATTCAATATTGTTTATTTCATTTAGTGAAAGTAAATTTGTTTGTATACTTAGTTTGGTTCAAAAATACTGTTGCTTGTTGTATTTTTAATTTATACCTTTCAGTTTCAACTGCTACACTGGCACTATGCTGTTGTTAATCACCTAGTTAGTGTTAGCTTAAGTTTGATATTTAACTCATATAATCTAAAAATAGTAAATTGCTGAATAACTTATATAAGGGTAACTGGACTTTCTGACATATAGTTTTGTTTAACAAGTGTCACATGCAAAGGTTATGTTTTGTAGGGTAAAAACTAATATAAATCAGATGAACCAGTTTTTTAATTTTGTTGTTTTAGATAAAGATGCTTAACCTATTTTTTAGTGAACTGGTATTTTTATTTTTCAATATTAACGACACCTTATGCAATATTTAGGCTAAATAGTCATGTTAGAGATTCATAAGGTCCAGGCATAACCATTTGTAACTCGGAGCTGTTAACTGATTAATTGTTAACAGCACCAGCTTTGTTTTATTTCTCTTACTCGAATAGCGAGACTGACTGTTATAGTTGTAACACTTCCACAACTGATAATGCGGAAAATGTTAAGTTGCAATCGCGGCTCGAACGTTGGGTCTTCCAAATCGAAGCACAGCACACCAACCGTCAAGTCATGTTTGATCACTTTAATCAATTGATAGATACTACATTAAACATTTCATTTGATTCAAATAGTATGATACAGTTATATATAAATACTATTCTAAGAACCCATGAGTGAAAGCAAAAAATATTATGTTATATTGTGTCAACCATATACATCTGCTATATCTAGTGCCGATGAGGCTTTTCGTCTAACACCATTGCTCATCAGGCCGTTTGGGATACGACAGACATAGCAGTGGTTTAAGCGTTATATATACATATATATGTCATCAACGGTCATGAACAACAAGTTTTAGCGTGTAAAAATCAAATTAAGTAAGTGAATTGTAATTATTGTAAGTTTTATCTAAGTCATTTACAAATCAGATTTATAGGTAAGAATTAATAATACAATATTATTTGTTTTGTTTTAACCCTGTTTATTTAATTAATTTTTTTATTGATGAAAAAATATGGCTTAATATTTGTTCGACATGTACTTTAAAAAAAGAAGAAACTTATGGATTTATACATATATATATATCATTACAGATATATTTAAAGCTACACAAAATATTTGTTGTTATAATTTCCAGACCTGTTACTAGCTTATTTATTTAAAATCGTCAAATACGATGATAACAAAAGTAAAATTATAATATGAAAAGCATAGCAAGAAAGCGTTTGTTCAATATTACGATTCTTAAAATATGAAGTAAATCTCGATATAATGTGGGAATATTTTGTCACAAAAGTTTTATAAATGAGACTCGTACAAAGAGTCCTGTATCATTCAGACAGAAACATTTGTTTAACAAATTTCCAGAAACGAACCTTTCTCATCTGACAAGAACTAGTAGGTATAGTAAGTAAAGCTACAGATACACAGATTGAAAGTAACAACAAGCTTGTGTGAAGGTCAGTTTTTATGAATTTTCGTTTGATAGGCAAACATCAAAATGGCCGAAGCTGTTTTAAGCCTTTCATGAAAACAGATAACTTGTATTAGCTTTCATAAATCTGTTTGTAATCAGTAATGAATTAATGGCGAAAATTTGCATCTAGGTGCAAACGATAAAAAATTCAAATAGCAACTGAGCATAAGTGATTATTTTGTCATTTAAAAACAGTAGTAATTTGTTCATATCAAAATACCAAAATAATATATACTCATGTAAATAACAATACTTCTCAACGGAAAAAAAAAACAATAAATGAAATTAATTATAACATTTATTAGATAACTTACATCTGTAAATCTCATGTACTTATATTTGATAAGCTAGCTTAAAAAGCTTGAATAAGAATTGACTAATATTAATTTTTAGAATTACTGAATGCATTAGGTTATTTTAATACTTTCTCAATAAATAATTCTACGTATAATATCAAAGAAATTGTTTCTATTGTATCACGAAATCCCCTAGATCTTTATTTTGTAAAATAATTAATACATAATTTTGAGAATTATCCAATTTTTATATAGCCTTTCCATCTACTGGAAAATGGCTAGTACAGAAATAATACAAAACAATTACTGACATAAATATGTGAAAAGACTTCAAATACAGAATCGAGCTATATAATAAATGTATTTCGTGGATAATTATGATTCAGAGGTAATTAAATTGAAAAATTTATAAAATAAATAACTAACCAGTGGATACAGATCCAGATAAAACCTCTACATCTAAAATTTGTTTATTTTTTACTGAATGTAAAAATAACAGAATAATTTAACGAATCATATTAATTCATGGAGAGATGCCCAACAGTTTGGTATATTACATTATTTTCGAATAATTTTATCCATTAATGACTTACGATCGCGTAAACTTTACGAAATTGTGATGATGCAAATTCGTATGACTTCAATTTTATAATTAAATTTAATGAAGTTTTATTTCTTAAACAGAAGTAGAAGTAAAAATCTATTGAAAAAAAAATAGGAAACTTAACGTGGGCTCGTAGGATAATGATGCAATAAATATATCATAGAAAAAGGTCCATTTTGCAAGATTTAGGTTGAATTGGCATCCTAAGCGAGACAAGGAATTTAACTCCGTGCACCTACCAAAACGAATAACTCTTATTCACTTAAAATCCAAAATAAATTTAAAATATTTTTACGATAACGGAAGTCACGTGACTCTGCTGGCGCATGCGTGACTGAGTTTTTCGAACTATCGGGTAACTCCGCGAATGTTGGAGACGCCTCTTTGTTAGTATATAAGCATGGAAGAGAAAAGCCAGGGGATGAAGAAGTGAGTAGTTCGGTGAGTTTCGGGTAATTTACGATTCTGTTTCGAGCTAGTGTGTGATTTGCACTCGTAGAGAGCGAAGTTATCGAGATTGTGAATCGCTGTCAGTTATAGCGTGTATTATAAAAGTTGTTAAGTTTGAAGTGACGAGAAGCATACTGACTGTGGAATTACTATGTACAAAAAGTTTGTATCGAGAAAGAATAAACTGGTTTAATCAAGAAAGGACTTGTATCGCTTAAGTTCCTCGGAAAGAATTTCTACCGGAAATTAACAAACAAGCAGATACGTAACAATATATAGATTTTGAAATGCTGTCAGATAATTATAACAAAATTAACAATCAAGAAATAAGCACATAATTATAACAAAAATAAGTGATTCAGAAACACAAATCAAGCAAATGAAACTTTTTGAGATCAGTCTCAATGTAATACATTTACTCCGCTCATTTTTACGTCATTTCAAAGAACATTTAAATACAATCAAAATTTCTTTCATTAATATATACGTGTATAGATATAACTGCAATGTTGTCAAGGTCAGCAACGTTAGGCCTTTCACAAACGTTCATGCAGATTCATCTGTTTAAGAAACGTGGACATCTTCAAGATGGTTTCGTGATCGTCGGACACTCTTCCCTGGAGAAACAACAATAAAAACAAACTAACTAACTAAAGCCAACTGACAAGATTTATTGAACCTTAATCATTATTTCAGGTTTTATTTTAATAATCAAAAAATGCTTGAGAGTACACTAGTTCCCAAGAGGAAGGAAACAAAATTTTATCATTACTTGTGTGATTGTTCATTTAGGTGCAAAGTTGCATAATATGCTATATACGCTGCAGGAATTGGACCTCAAATTTTAGCTTTATAAGCGCTCTAGCTCTTGGCTGAGTCACTGGTGATTTTTTTTTTGTTGTTGTTATTAAATACAAGCCCCCCCCCCCCAGTGGCACAGCGGTATGTCTGCGGACTTACAACACTAGAAAACGGGTTTCGATACCCGTGGTGGGCAGAGCACAGATAGCCCATTGTGTAGCTTTGTGCCTAATTAGAAACAAACAAATGAAGTACAAAATTAAACACTGGGCCATCTGTGCTGTGTCCACCGAAGATATCGAAACCCGATTCTTAGCATTATAGGTCTTCATACTTACTGCTAAGCCACCAGGGAGAGTATTTCATCACTATTGATATTAAGTAATGAAAGATAAATTAGTATAGTTTCCTAAACTTTTGAAAGGCAGAGTGAAAATTTAAACAAAACATTCTTTAAACTTACAGACTAGTCTCAGTAGAGGTTTTGTGAATAGTAAATTTAACAATATTAGAGGTTTAATTCTAATTCAAACAGAATATAAAACTATGTAGTGCAAGAATATTTTTTCATCATCACCAATAAATCTGAAACAACAAAGATAAGTTCCAGTTTAATTTAAAATGTGTGATTTTTCAACTAAATGGACCAAATAACTTGGTCAGGGACCACTACGTTCTTTGTCATCTTTAATTTAGAATTGTAGAATCAGAGGGAGGACAAGTGGTTAGCAGCGCACCCTATCTACTAGCTAATTTTAACTGAATAAAGGATTGACTGTCACAGTTATAACGCCTACATAGTTACAAGAGGTCCAAAGTGTTTAACTGCATATAGCGGCTCAAACTTTGGACTTTTTGAAACACTAAACCACTGTGCCTGGTTTAGCCTGTTTCATTATATTTTGTATTTATGGCAAAGCTAATAAGACTATCTACCCCCAGTCAATAATTGTGAACTACTGGCCAGAGGGAAGGCAGCCAGTCAACAGCATCCTATTACCCACCATCCATGCTAAGGGTTTGACGGTCATTCTTATGACGCACCCACAGCTGAAAATGTGGAGAAGATAAATCGGCTCGCCAGCTCTAGGATCCAGTTGAAAATACCAAGCAATAGTTATATTCTGTTGTAAACGATTCCTTTATAAAATCTGAATAACAAATAACCGAAGTTGACTTAAAGTAAAAACCCAAAATATTTTATGATTAAGTTTTAACCAGTTATTTTGTAAAAATTATTATTTACTTACATTGTCGATCGCATTCCGTTTCTGATCCATGAATTATGTCATGGTCGATTTCTTTAAAATGTCCCCTGTTGGTAGTGATTCGAATCTCTTCCTCGGACTCGCTACCAGAACTCCTTCAGTTAAATAAATATTTAAACTCATGATTTCAAAGATACCCATTGTTAATACTTTTAAACTCAGTTTATAAGTAATATTTGCATATTATTATATATTGTTTGATTTTGGTATCTATGGCAAAACTACTAAGGCTATTTCCCTTAATTTCCCATAATTTTGAATGTTGATCAGAGGGAAGGCAGCCAGTTAGAAGCACTCTATTATCCACCATCTACATCGAGGGGAGCCCGGCAAGGCCAGGTGGTTAGGGCCCCGGCATGGCCAGGTGGTTAGGGCGCTCGACTCGCAATCTGAGGGTCGCGGGTTCGAATCCCTTTCAGCCGTGGGGACGTTATAATTTGACGGTCAATACCACTATTCGTTGGTCAAAGTGTAGCCCAAGAGTTGGCTATGGGTGATGATGACTAGCTGCCTTCTCTCTAGTCTTACACTGCTAAATTAGGGACGGCTAGCGCAGATAGCTCTCTTGTATATTGGCGCGAAATTCAAAACAAAAAAACGAACTACATTGAGGAATTGACTGTCACTTTGATAACACGACCATAGTTTAAAGTGCTGGGAATATTTTGTGGTATGTACAGATTTAAACCAGCTTGTCAGCTCCGAAATCCAAAGCTCCATAAAAGGTCCAATCCAAGCTCCAACTTTTGGATAGGAAAATAACTGCGTATGTTTCAACCTTCAACAAAGATATCAGGTTTTCCTATAGTGAATTTAGGTGTCACGTGTAGAAAGAATATTAGTTAAAAGTTTGAACTTCAAACACAAATGCTAGATATTATAATTGATCATAATGATTGAATATCTGTAACGTTAAACACTGTAGTTATCTGTAAGACGTTTTTTTTTGTTATAAAGATCTGTTTGCAGACATCTTAAGCACTACAGTTCTACACATTTGTAGCTTTAACCACAAATTATATCATGTGCAACAATGTCTTGTTAAATGTTTGTAGCATTAGACGTGGATATTAGATATCATGTACAACAATGTATTGTTAAGAGTGTGTAACATTAGACGTGGATATTAGATATCATGTGCAACAATGTCTTGTTAAATGTTTGTAACGTTAGACGTGGATATTATATATCATGTACAACAATGTAGTGTTAAGAGTGTGTAACATTAGACATGGATATTAGATATCATGTGCAACAATGTATTGTTAAGAGTGTGTAACATTAGACATGGATATTAGATATCATGTGCAACAATGTCTTGTTAAATGATTGTAACATTAGGCATGGATGTTAGGTATCGTGTGCAACAATGTATGTATTGTTACACGTTTTTAAAGTTAATTTCATTAATAGTTTTGGTTAACTATCGTGTTATATAATGTTTCATGTTGGCGAAGCATGATCTATTAATTAATAATTTGTATAACTCTACATCACAAGAACGTTATAGTATTTTTTGTTTACAGATCTTTCTTTAGTGACTCTATACTACGGGTTTCGTATAAGAAGAAACGTAATAACATCGCGATCGTAGGACCGACAGTTTGTGTGTTGCATTTCCAGCTGACCTGATTATGAGTTCTGGTATTAGGCGAAGGGCTTCGTCGGCAGTGGCGTGCGGTCTAGGTGTTATATCATGTTTCTCCTTATTGAAAACCTTTAGTATAGGGCTAAAGATTTGTAAAAATATTATTACCAGTTTTTTAATGATCACTAGTATTGGTTGTAACTTTGTATGTGTCTATGTATTATTTTGTTACACTTATAAAGGTTATTTTGCACTGTTAGCTAAGTACATTGATTTAAGACTGACCAAATCTCGTGAGGCATTATGATTGAAAATAGCGATTTAACTAGGCCACCCAAGTGATGAATGAATGCTTTCTAATCAGAGTAAGTATTTGTTTTATGATATTACATTCTCTGAAATAGTCAGATGTTTATATTAAGTAAATTATTTTTCAATTTAAAAAAAAATCTGATCTGCGTAGTTAGCGTATTTTGATCAAAGGTATTGATAATTCAAACAAGGATGTTCCATATCGAATGTAACAATGTATTAATACACATTAGCAACTTTAAACACAGATGTTAGATAACAAGTGTAACAATGTTTTAATACACGTTAGCAACTTTAAACACAGCTGCTGAATAAAAAGTGAAACAATGTATTAATACACATTAGCAAGTTTCAACACAAATGTTAGATAACAAGTGTAACAATGTTTTAATACACCATAGCAACTTTAAACATAGATGCTAGATTTCAATATTAAAAATGTATTACTACACTTGGGCAACATTAAATACACATGTTTGGTGTTGAAACTAAGAACGTAATCTTACACGTTTAAGTAGAGACCGATGTCTGAAAGTATCGTCTATAAATTATACATTATAAAATTTTGTAATTTAAACCTAGATCTTCAGACTCGTGTGTTAGACATTACTGCCATAGATTTTTGTGATTAGAAAGTATAATGTTAGGCTTAAGAAAACGTGAAGTAGAATATTATACCCTAACATTTTTATAATTTAATAAGCCCAAGTCTTTGGGTCAGAAATTGAATAAACTAGAAACATTTACAAAACAAAAATTCTAAATCCAAGCATTTTTTCACAGTTCTTTATATTCAGAGTATGCATTTAGAGTTCCAGTATGATAAAAACTTTGGAATACACGTGATGAATTTATGTTGAGGTGAGTAACATTCGTTATAATATAGCTTACGAACGAGATTTTCAACTTTGATCGCACGTATTGCGTAGAGAAACCATAAGATAAAATAAGAGGGAATCCTCAGTAGCCGCAGCTGTATTTAGATCTCAAATCGGTCAAGAAATGAAGCTATGAGTTAAAAGTTTGTACTTGGAAAAAACAAACAAACTCGGAGCCATTGTTGAGCCGTTATGCCGCGGCTAGAAATAAGTCAAATATCAAAATAAACCCATTCTTTTTTGGTTTGCACATTATTAACCAAGCAAAATACATGTACTAGTTTACAGCTGTATAAGTCATTAACAGTGCTTCCAGCCACCATTGGTATCGAAACGCGGTTTTTATCGTTATAAGCCTTAAGACTTATCACTGAGCCACTGGGGAGGT
>NW_013667892.1:149415-151900 GCF_000517525.1 Limulus polyphemus | reverse complement strand
CCTTAAAACTTCTCCCTGGGCCCCGGGGGGGGTGGGGGGGGGGGGTTTGGTTGTGTTAGAGCAAAGCCATATTGAGCGATCTGCTGTGTTCATTGTGGGGAATCGAATCCCAGATTTTTAGCGTTGTAAGCCTTTAAACTTACCGCTGTCTCACCGGTGAATAACTGTGTGGGGGGGGGATGGGGGCAATAATTTAACATTTATGCTTGCAACTGCATAAAAGAAAACTTTCAAAAAGAAATATTTTAGGGAAGTTATAAAAACATGATTGATAAGATTTGAATAGCTATGTCATTTTTGTGGATACACTTGCAACATGCTTGGTGTCCGGAGTTTATATATTAAACACAATTTTTAGTGTCAAGTGGAAATGATTCAACATCGTGAATGTTCACCTATGAAAAATAAAAAAAAATAAAATTTGATAATTATAATAAGTTACTTGATTAATCTATAATCGCGCATTTTTACTTCTTACACAATTAACATGACATTCAGAAAAAACTTTAATGTCTTACTTTTTTTTAGCGTAAGTACACTTCTGCTAGTTTGGTTTCAAACAAAGTCATACTGAACTATCTACTGTGTCCATCGCGGGAATAGAACGCCAGATTTTAGCGCTGTAAGTCCGTAAACCTACCGCTATCCAACCGGGGGACGTTCACTTATTATTAGGACTATTATGAGAAACAAGTTATTAATGATGACCCGATACTATGGGTCTAAGTCAGATCGTGCCTACTGTAAAAGTTGCTGGTAATGGTATTTTTAAATTAAGGGGGACGTTTACTTCTGTCTCGAATGTTATGCTTAAATTTTCGATGATATATTTATTATTAGGACTATTATGAGAAACAAGTTATTAATGATGACCCCAATACTATGGGTCTAAATCAGATCACTAGTACTGTAAAAGTTGTTGTTATTGTATTTTTAAATTAATTATTCAGTTCCGTAGGGTCCTCGTTAAACATTAAGTTATTGATTGTTGAGTTGAACAATCATAAATTGTATCCTTGTTCAATTTAAAAACAAAAAAGGGAAAAAAAACAGTTTTTTCATATATGTTATTGTTAAATATTAAAGACAACCCACCCATACTCAAAATTCCGCTTTCGGTCCCTTTTCCCATTATCTCCCTGATTCCGACTTCTTCTGTTTAGGTTTTGACCTTCCTGAAGGAGAGCTGTTGAAAACACACAAATAAGCTTTATATAGTAGAATATTTTATACAAAGAAGAACGCTCCAGCAATGTAACTTTATATAAACTAGGCGCAGACAAAGCCTGTAAGAGACAGACCTGATATTAACATCCAAACAATATGATTATAGTTTCCATGGAAACGTTACAGTGTATAAAAAATGTTATTACAATACTGTTTGCGAATCGGTTCTCTCTTTGTCCAGCTTCTTAAATACAAGATCAAGAAAACGTTTGAGCATAAACACAGTATCATGTATGCACGAGAGTTCATCGATTCTTAAGTCTAAAACACGTGAAAGATTTAGATTTAATACTGCAGTCAGTGAAGAAAGACTGTAGTGTAAGAAGGGGTGTGTTCAAGTATTTACGAATCTGCAAAAGTAAGCAGTTTTATCTAATAACAAATATTAACTGTCAGAATAAAAAGAGATGACTAATATATTTATTTGCCCCGCTTTCTCAAGCAGTTCCAATGAGCCGTAAATTCGGCGAAACTAGTCTACTGCAGAGGGAGTAGCGAATCATAAAATAGATTAGGCTCCTACATCTTTTTTTTTCTCGATGAAATTACACGTTTTGGTAAAGAAAAGAAAAATTCCCAAATAAACTACCAGCTAGTCGTCTGAATAACAATGAGAATAATTAATTGCGACGCCATAGTCGCATGTTATTCAAACATATAAGTGACCTATATATGATTTATTTTAGGATACTTGCGGTGAGTTGAGGATTATACATTAAATCCTTCAAGTTGTTTTAGTTCCACCACAACATAAGGCCTAATGCATTTATTTGTTTCCCTCTCTCAAGCAGTATGTGATAAGCCGTGAATTCGGTGGAATTGGATACTGCAGAGAACAGATTAGGCCTTTGAGTCGTTCACGGATTATTTCTTTTCATCACTGGAATCACACGTTTGGGTGAAGAAAAGAAAAATTCAGAAATAAACTGGAAATACTTCAAACCAAGCGAAGAAGAAACTCTAGAAGTTATTTGTTAACTGTGAAAACAACAACAACAACAACAACCAGAGGGAATCCTCAATAGCCCATCGGCACTTGAAATTCTTTTAGCAGGATTAGAGTAAATTAATCTATGAGACCTTTTTTCTTCCTTTTTATTAGTCATATGTTTTTGTGTGCCAGCAATACCAAGCATGGGGCGCGCGTTTACCCGGTTCGATATTATTACTCATCAGGAACTCTACTGGACTATTCTCAAATTGAAATCCTTTTAGGCAGGATTAGAGTAAATTAATCTATGGGACCTTGGGCATGTTC
>NW_013667892.1:146818-149032 GCF_000517525.1 Limulus polyphemus | reverse complement strand
TCGAAAGGGTTTGACCTCCTGAGTTCAAAACTGTAATTAGATCTCAAATCGGTCAAGAGATGACGGATCGAGCTCTGAGCTAAAAAGTTTGTATTTGAAAAACTCAGAGCCGTTCAATGAGCCGCTATGCCGCGGCTAAAAATATCTAGGTTAAAACTGTTATTGGAATAACTGAGATACACGCATCAAATATTGTAAAGATATGACTGTTTATATTAGGATATAAGACACTGAGGCAGTAGAAGGTTTGATACCACCTACTAGGATATATAAACAGAGGAATCAATGAGTATGATATTTTTTAGAATATACCGTTCCAGTTTATGAGCAACACAAGTTGCAGTGAATTTTACAGCACCTATAATTGACCTCAATAAGGTGTAACTAGGTGCAATGAATCTAGAAAATACTGAGAATAATAGAATTTTACTTTACGTGTTAACTAAACAGTGCTAAAAATTCGCATTCATTTTATTGCAAAACTCCCAATTAAACTGTATATATATATATAAAGTTTTAAATACTTCTGAATCGCAATTAATTTTATAAGTTTCCGTTTAAAAACGCCCCCCCCCAGTGGCACAGCGGTATGTCTGCGGACTTACAACGCTAGAATCCGGGTTTCGATACCCGTGGTGGGCAGAGCACAGATAGCCCTTGTGTAGCTTTGTGCATAATTACAAACAAAACAAAACAATCCGTTTAAAAACAACGAATTTTTATAGTCACTAATTAGAAAACTAAGTATTACCAATCAATGTATCTGATATTATAAATCAAATTCAACGAAAAACCTACATCTTAAGGAAACTTAAGTTAATGTTTCTAGTTTACATGATGATGTACTTTCAGTGGGAGTTGATTCACAGACTATGCTAATATGCTCGGTGACGGAGATTATGTTTCATCACTCTGTGTTTGTCAGCAAGATTTCTCGAAAACAGCTGAATGGATTTGGACGAAAATTGGTATACATTTGGACTATGATCCAACTTAGAAGTTATTAATTTTTGGAGGGTCAAGGTGGTCAAAGTCACAGCAGGGTTACCAAAATCTAAAACATCTTTATCTATCAACATGGGGATCTATTTTTCACACTATTTTTGCTATATAACTCAGTCAGAATGATCAGATTTTGATGAAACTTTGGGAGGACATGTCTAAAATAGTATTCATCGTTGTCCTGTCAAAAATGGTTCGTGTCCTGGTTAGAATTTAGAATTTCAAGAACAACTGAATTACCTTTCGATAAGCTACTGTAAAGTTAATAAAATCATATACAAAAATTATGATTAAAAAAAAAGAGTTATGGGTTTGTAATTTTTACATTATGTGCTATCTTTGTGAATTATTTTGTAATTTACACCAAATGTTTTATTTAGTTTTAAAACATTTTTATAAAAACGAATGTAGAATGTTTTTAGAGTAACACAAGACAAGACAAAACGCATTAAAATTCTTATTAAATTAAAAAAAATACCATTTATTCATTTTCCTGTGGCCAACTAATAATATTTGTAATAAAATCGATAAATGTTACACTGGGACTACTACATTTTGTACGGTAGAAACTGTAATTAGATTTTGATAATTCAAACTTAAAATATTCCTTTTTATTTGAAGAGTTGAGTGTGTCTTTTACTTCCTCATACCAACACAGAGGTTAAAATATTACATAACATCATATTATTGTCTTCTTTTTTACAGTTAATAGGGCCTGGTGTGTCTTTGGTTCGCATCCCCTTGCTGTAAGGAAAACAAAAAAACAAATCATGCTACACATTTTCAAGCCGTGGATACATCAGAGTGGGAGGTCAAATCCCTCTCATGGCCAGGTGGTTAAGGCGCTTGACTCGCAATCTGAGGGTCAAGAATTCGAATCTCCGTCCCACCAAACGTGCTTGCCCATTTCAGCCGTGGGGGCGTTATAATGGGGCGGTCCATCGCACTATTCGTTGGTAAAAGAGTAGCCCAAGAGTCGGCGGTGGGTGGTGATGACTAGCTGCCTTCCCTCTAGTCTTTCACTGCTAAATTAGGGACGGCTAGAGCAGATAGTCCTCGTGTTGCTCTGCGCGAAATTCAAACTTCTTCTCTCTCTCAAATCTCTCTATTCGATTAGAGTATTCTAAGAATTGGTGGTGGGTGTTTTTCACTAGCTGCCTTCCCTTTATCCCATGTGGTGGGTGTTTTTCACTAGCTGCCTTCCCTTTACCC
>NW_013667892.1:144971-145896 GCF_000517525.1 Limulus polyphemus | reverse complement strand
CCTTTATCATGTGGTTCGTGTTGTTCACTAGCTGCCTTCCCTTTATCCCATGTGGTGGGTGTTGTTCACTAGCTGCCTTCCCTTTATCCCATGTGGTGGGTGTTGTTCACTAGCTGCCTTCCCTTTATCCCATGTGGTGGGTGTTGTTCACTAGCTGCCTTCCCTTTATCCCATCAGTTTAAAATTAGGAACGACTTGTGTGGGTAGCTCTGGTGTATCTTTGGCGAATATCCGAATCAAACAAATTTAGAGTCAGAACCATTCAATTACCGTTTATTGTCAGTAATATAATACGGTATTCAGTTCCCTTGTTTATATTACGTACATAACTTTTGTAATTCTTTGAAATTACTTTGCTTCATATTCTTTGCACATGTTTTGAAGTCGCTAAAGCTCTCGAATGATTGTAATCAAAGTAGGTTTTTCTTCAGAAAAGTTTTGTTTATTAATTTATTTTTACTATCGTTCACCCTTTTTTCATTTTCTCTAGTGTTGCTGCTTTCTGAATGATATTATTTACATCACAAATGTTAATATCAAGTAATATGTACATTCATGATGTTAGAAAAACAAGTAGGTCCAAAAAAGTCTTGATAGAATTGTTTGTTTGAATTACACACAAAGCTACACAATGGGATATCTGTGCTCCGCCCACCACGGCTTTCGAAATCCGGTTTCTAGTGTTGTAAGTCCGCGGACATGCCGCTGTGCCACTGGGGTGGGGGCGTCTTGATAGAAATGAATAAAAACCATATAACCCGAGCGCTTTCGAAAGGTGGAGTTTTCTTCTTCAGTTTGCCCCCGAATAAGAAAGGCACACCTTTCGAAAGGTGGAGTTTTCTTCTTCAGTTTGCCCCCGAATAAGAAAGGTACACCTTTCGAAAGGTGGAGTTTTCTTCTTCAGTTTGCCCCCGAATAAGAAAGG